>NC_045436.1:131943433-131977836 GCF_002776525.5 Piliocolobus tephrosceles
TTTTTTTTTTTGAGACGGAGTCTTGCTCTGTCGCCCAGGCTGGAGTGTAGTGGTGCGATCTCGGCCCACTGCAAGCTCTACCTCCTGGGTTCACACCATTCTCCTGCCTCAGCCTCCCAAGTAGCTGGGACTACAGGCGCACACCACCACACCCGGCTAATTTTTTGTGTTTTCAATAGAGACGGGGTGGGTTTCACCATGTTAGCCAGGATGGTCTCAGTCTCCTGGCCTTGTGATCCACCCGCCTCCGCCTAGAAGTTAATCTTTAACAGAGGTCATCACTTGAGAAGGCAGGATGTTATCATCTCTGATGTCCTTTTTTTTTTTCTTCTTGGTTTACTGCAACCTCCGCCTCCCTGATTCAAGCGTTTCCCCTGCCTCAGCCTCCTCAGTAGCTGGGACTACAAGCGTGTGCCACCATGGCCAGCTAATTTTTGTATTTTTAGTGGACAGTTGGCCAGGATGGTCTCCAACTCTTGACCTCCTGATCTGCCCATGTCGGCCTCCCAAAGTGCTGGGATTACAGGCGTGAGCCACCATGCCTGGCCGTCTCTGATGTCTTTTAATTCTCTCTAGTCATTGTATAGAACAAGAAAAATTAGAAAGTGAGTTAATCTATAGTCTGAGAAACAGAAGTTGTAACCATATGTGACTTGGATCACAGTCATATCTCTCTCAAGGCCTAAAGTATATTTGGGGTTCCAATAGGTTTTAAATTATTTATTTTTACAGCGTAAAATGCTTAGGACATGTTAGTTAGAATTAGATATCTAATTGTTACATTGTCATCTGCTGTGATTGCTAATCATCAGCATCAGCATCATCAATAGGAGTAGTGCTAGTACAAGTAGCATTTAATGTGTTGTCACACTAAGTTCATGGATGCTTGTCGAGAAAGTATGCTTGATAAAGTTCTTCAAGAAGCTTATCAATTGGCAGATTTAACAGCTAGTATCTTTTTATATTCACAGGGGTCAGGAGAGTGCTGGTATTGTGACTAGTGACGGGAGTTCAGTGCCAACATTCAAATCACACAAGGTAAATTTGAACTTAAGAAATCTTGGCCGGGTGTGGTGGTTCGTTCCTGTAATCCCAGGATTTTGGGAGGGCAAGGCGGGAGGATCACCTGAGGTCGGGAGTTCTAGACCAGCCTGACCAACATGGAGAAACCCTGTCTCTACTCAAAATACAAAATTAGCCAGGTGTGGTGGCGCATGCCTGTGATCCCAGCTACTTGGGAGGCTGAGGTAGGAGAATTATTTGAACCTGGGAGGCAGAGATTGCGGTGAGCTGATGTCATGCCATTGCACTCCAGCCTGGGCAACAAGAGTAAAACTACGTCTCAAAAAAATAAATTAATTAATTAAAAAGTGAAAGAAATGGGATGACAAAGATAACAAAAGACAGGTGATCATTAATATGGGGGGGTGTTTGAATAAATAATTTGCAATCAAAAGTGATATTCTTTGGATCAGCCACTTTCAACTTTATATCCTAACATTCGTCAAATTAGGATGTATTTCTTCCCCAGTGACAATTTTTTGCCTAAGACCAACTCAAATAGGGAGTCATTTATTTAAATGCTTTAAGATGCTTTGATTTGTTTAATGCAAATTTTAGTTTTTATGCTTGACAAATTTTATTGCTTAGTACATCTGTTCTTAAATGTTTTAGTGAATAGTATCTTATGAAAAACAAGTGCTTCAACATTGTGAAGGTATTAAATGCCACTAAATTTTTCTCTGTAGAATGGTTAATTTTATGTTATGTGACTTTTCCCTCAATAAATTTTTTTTTTTTTAAGTAAGTGCTTCACAGTTCTTACAGTTAGGTTATTTGTTTTTGGCCTTTTTTTTTTATTAGAATTCTGAAACACAGAGAAATTAAATGTACTTCTTTGTCTTATTTGTATTGGCTGAGCAGAGAAGAGAGGCGTTTATTACTAGCAGTACTAGTCTGTTTTTTTCTAAGTTGCACTTTTTGATTTCTCAAGGGAATGGGTCTTGTAAATCACGTCTTTACTGAAGACAATTTGAAAAAATTATATGTTTCAAATCTTGGAATTGGACACACAAGATATGCCACTACAGGAAAATGTGAATTAGAAAATTGTCAGCCCTTTGTTGTTGAAACACTTCATGGGAAGATAGCTGTGGCACATAATGGTGAATTGGTAAATGCTGCTCGATTAAGGAAAAAGGTACGTTTGTTTGTTTGTTTGTTTTCCCTGAGCCTTTTTAAATGATTAGCATGGGTTAATGAATAAAAGTTAAGGATCTTTGTAAAAGGCATTTTCTGATTGTTGCTACCTGTTACTTAACTGCAACAAACAATTGCATCAGAGTGATCTGGAGTACTTGTTACAATTCCAGATTGTAAGATGTCTCCTGGAGTTGGAGACAAGGGTGAGAATACGCATTTTAGACTCACTTTTTGAATGCACTGCTTTAGAGATTTGGGAGAGTTGATTTATGGTCGGAAGCATAGAGAAATTAGAGTTTATGGACTTGCTATCTCTTTAACTCTGTTGCTATGTACAAAGCTTGTATGAGATAAGAAAAACCAAGCTGTTTTTCCTATTCTCAGACTCAGCACACTTCTGTGGCCAAATAGGGGGGTTTCTTATACCAGCCAATTTTCCAGAGGACACCAAATGGGTATCCTATAATTCAGTTGTATTCTGATAGTACCTGGAGGCAAAGTCAGGTTCCAGAAGTTAAGGGCTCAATCCCACAAGATTGTCCTCCGCTTCAGATGCTAGTTGCAAGTCCAGGCCTCTGGTACATCTGACAACCAGTTATAAATTGGGAGTTCCTGCAACAGCCCTGGCACTGCCTTTGGTTTCAAACATCACAAAACTCAAGAAAGTACTTTGTATACATTTACCAGTTTATTATGAAGGATGTTACAAAGGCTACAGAAGAACAGTCTGGTGAAAAGATGGAAAGGGCAGGGTATGTGGGAACGAGCATGGAGCTTCCATGCCCTTTCCAGGGGCACCACCTTCCAGGCATCTCCAAGTGTTCAGCTATCCAGAAGTTCTCTGAACCTAGTCATTGTGAATTTTTATAGAGGCTTCATGAAGTAGGCATGAATGATTAAATCATCAGCCACTGGTGATCAGCTCAACCTTTAGCCTTTCTCCCCTTCCCTGGGGGTCCAGGGATGAAGCTGGAAGCTCCAACCCTCTGGTTGATTCCCCTGGCAACCAGCCCTCATACTGATGCTATGTAGGAACCCCTAGCTACTGGTCATCTCAACAGCATACAAAAGGACACCTATCATTTTGGCAATTCTAAGGGTTTTAGGAGCTATGTACCAGGAAAGACCAGGATTAAAATCAACATATATATTTCTTCTTATATATCACAAAAGCATAAAAATAAAATGGAGTATATACTTGGAGATGACATGAAAAAAATGAATTGGAAACAATGACAGAAAACTAGAGTATGGGAAAAGGGACAGAGAGTGTTTAAACTCTTGGTTCACAGCATGTTGTTTGGAGCTTTCTGTGCTAATGTCGTCAAATTTGTTCCTATGCTTTCATTCATTTTATCTTTTTTTTTTTTTTAAACTGCCTGTCTTTATATTCATTCCTAGTAGCTTCCTTTTATCCATTCAGGCATTCATTAATTAATGTTGATTTCTTCAGTTTATTAGCTCCCAATAATCTTGACTTGGTAACCTCAGAACCTGGTGATATTTAGTAATAGATGGTTACCCACATGCCCCATCATCCTATAAGCATTCTAGAGCTGGGCAATTCACATAAGATGAACAGTTACAGAAGCTGAATAATAATGAATTGCTGGGTCAAAAATATCTAGAAACCAGGCTTTTGTACCATTCATTGTCATTCTATTTTCAGTTCTGTCTTTAGACATTTCCTAGAGCTTTGTCCAGCCCTGTTTGTAGGTATTATAATGACCTTATTGTGCTTTTCTGTCCCCAAATGAGAAAATGTATAGTTCATTTAAAAATTCAGACAATCATGAACATATAAATATGGAGTAAAAATTTCTTTAAAATTCACCACTTAGAGATAACCACTAACTCACTGTTTCCTGACATTACCCCTTACCCAGATGCTAAACTTCATCTCTACTTTTAGCTCCCTACTGAAAATGTTCTGTAGTGCCCATTCAGACTCAATCTGTGCATGTCCATGGGGCTGCCCTTGTCCTGGTCAGTCTTGCTCAGAACTTTGTAATTATCATAGAGGACACTCAAACGATATTTATTGCATCTGCTACATTTCATTGTTCAATACAGTTGATTCCTTTCTTCTATCAGTAATAATCAATGAGGATGGGTAGCCACCATTATGATCACTAAGAAACCCAGCTTGAAAGTTAACACTGTAGTGTACTACTTTTATAGGAATATACCCAGTTCATCAAGAGTGTTGAGGGTAGAAAAGGTCAGACCCACAAACCAAATTTTCAAGATCCCCTACCCACTTTCAGGTCTGCATGCCTTCAAATTTAGTATTCAAAAGCTTTTCTATACATCTCTTAAAGCACTTTTTTTTCCTGCTTGAAAACCTTCTAGATTTCCTATATTGCCTCCAGCCATGGTCATCCGTTATTAGTATACACATACCATTAGCGTAGGAGTCCCCAACCCCTGTGCCAGGGACTGGTACCAGTCTGTGACTTGTTAGGAACAAGGCCACACAGCAGGAGGTGAGTGGCAAGTGAAGCTTCATCTGTATTTATAGGTGCTCCCCATTGCTCACTATTACCACCTGAGCTCTGTCTCCTGTCCAGATCATCAGCAGCATTAGATTCTCATAGGAGCATGAACCCTGTTGTGAGCTGTACATGCAAGGGATCCAGGTTGTGCTCTCCTTAGGAGAAGCTAATGTATAATGCCTGATGATCTGTTACTGTCTCCCATCACCCCCAGATGGGACTGTCTAGTTGCAGGAAAACAAGCTCAGGGCTCCCACTGATTATGGTGAGTTGTATAATTATTTCATTATATATTACAATATAGTAATAATAGAAATAAAGTGCACAATAAATGTAATTCGCTTGAATCATCCCCAAACCATCCCCTGTCCCTGGTCCATGGAAAAGTTGTCTTCCATTAACCTGGTCCCTGGTGCCAAAAATATTGGGGACTGCTGCATTAGTGGGGTGCAGGATTTTCGTAGCTGGACATCCACAGAATGCCTTATTTCTTTCCATTATGGTTGGCTACTGGGTTTGGGGTGGGGTGGAGCTTCCCCTCTGATGATTAAACTTCTCTTTTTTTCTGTATAGCTTCTGCGTCATGGTATTGGTCTGTCCACAAGTTCTGATAGTGAAATGATTACCCAGTTACTGGCGTATACCCCTCCTCAGGAACAAGATGACACCCCAGACTGGGTAGCCAGGTAAGCAGAGAACTGGATTAAACTTGGAGCTCTAGTAAGGAGAGTTTTGCCTTGCATATGTTTATAACTGAAGTTATTCATTCAATTATTTAATTAATTCCAGGATTAAAAATTTGATGAAGGAAGCACCCACAGCATACTCCCTGCTTATAATGCACAGAGATGTTATTTATGCAGTACGAGATCCTTATGGAAATCGTCCCTTATGCATTGGTCGTCTTATTCCAGTGTCTGATATAAATGACAAAGGTAATAAACTTCAGAAGGAATATCATTTCATAATGTTTTTCAGTTATTGTCGTACTGCTATCAAGCCCTGAAATCTTAGAGAGTTGATGGGTGGGAGGGAGCTAAGTAATGAAATAATGGTAAATGTATTCTTCCTTTTTGAAGTATGTTTCTTTGAGTACTTCTGAGGATGAGTCCCGTTTGGTTTTTTTTTGTTGTTGTTTGTTTTGTTTTGTTTTGTTTTGTTTTTGAGACAGAGTTTCGCTCTTGTTGCCCAGGCTGCTGGAGTGCAATGGGGCAATCTCAGCTCACTGCAACCTCTGCATCCCGGATTCAGGTGATTCTCCTACCTCAGCCTCCTGAGTAGCCGGGATTATAGGCATGCGCCACCATACCCAGCTAATTTTGTATTTTTAGTAGAGACAGGGTTTCTCCGTGTTGGTCAGGCTGGTGTCAAACTCCTGACCTCAGGTGATCTGCCCACTTCAGCCTCCCAAAGTCCTGGGAGTACAGGTGTGAGCCACCACACCCGGCTGGATGAGTCCCTTTTAATGTTTTTAATGGAGATTCCTATTTTTTCCTGTCTCGATTGCCTATTCATGTCCTTTCCCTAGCTTTTTCATTTCTGCAGTATGATTTTAGTGGTTTCTTTTGACTTTTATCAAGATGTTTTTCTAGCCATGAAATCATAATGTTAGAAGGAACCTTAGAAGATCTTTTTTTTTTTTTTTTTTTTTTGAGATGGAGTCTGGCTCCGTCTCCCAGTCTGGAGTGCAGTGGCCGGATCTCAGCTCACTGCAAGCTCCGCCTCCCGGGTTTACGCCATTCTCCTGCCTCAGCCTCCCGAGTAGCTGGGACTACAGGCGCCCGCCACCTCACCCAGCTAATTTTTTGTATTTTTTAGTGGAGACAGGGTTTCACCGTGTTAGCCAGGATGGTCTCGATCTCCTGACCTCGTGATCCGCCAGTCTCGGCCTCCCAAAGTGCTGGGATTACAGGTTTGAGCCACCGCACCCGGCCTAGAAGATCATTTATTTTATCTTTGGCTCAAGTCAAATGAGGATCCATGTGCTCTTAAAGCCATAGAAATGGTTATTCTATGAATTTTTTTTACTTATTTATTTAGTGTTAGCTGTTCTGTTGAAAGAGCCTCTTAAAATTTCTTGAATCCATTAACTGAATTGATTTGTGATTTACAGAGAAAAAAACATCAGAAACAGAAGGATGGGTGGTGTCTTCAGAATCTTGTAGCTTCTTATCTATTGGTGCAAGGTAAGTTTTACCTTATTTGGCATATTATCTTTTCCCACGTTGAAAAGAATTTTTTTTTAGACACAGTTTCTTATTTACGTGAAAGTTTGAAAGTTTTCCTTCTGATATCTGATAGAAAATGTTTATAAAGGGATTTTCTTATGCATGTTATGTTCAGCAGTTGCATTGAGTTTTTTTTTTTTTTTTTTTTTTTTTTTGAGACGGAGTCTCACTCTGTCGCCCAGGCTGGAGTGCAGTGGCCGGTTCGCAGCTCACTGCAAGCTCCGCCTCCCGGGTTTACGCCATTCTCCTGCCTCAGCCTCCGAGTAGCTGGGACTACAGGCGCCCGCCACCTCGCCCGGCTAGGTTTTTTTTGTGTTTTTTAGTAGAGACGGGGTTTCACCGTGTTAGCCAGGATGGTCTCGATCTCCTGACCTTGTGATCCGCCCATCTTGGCCTCCCAAAGTGCTGGGATTACAAGCTTGAGCCACCGCGCCCGGCCTACATTGAGTTTAATGTTCTAGTAATAGCTTCTAATTCTGATGCTGGCATTCTTTCAAGATACTATGAAACTTATTTTAATTATTTTGTATATTTTTCTCTTTTTACAGTACAATATGAACATAGACTTATTTTAGAAAGGAAGAACTTCCTCACTGAGAGATAGTTATGATAGAAAAATGTAAGCCAGGAGAAAATGTTTTCTTTATACTTTATTCTTTTAAAATTCAATACAACTTAGGGCCCTTAATTTTTTAGAGTTTACAGAGAGATTATACAGAAATCATTGCAGGAGACATACCACTTTTTAAAAAGCCACTTCTAGATTTTATATTGAATGAATCAATTGTTTCTCTAAGGGAAGGTACTCTGTGTGTTTTATAATTAATGTTTTCATCAGCCTTAAGGACTAGTTTATTAAAAGTCTTCTTTCTTTAACATTGTTTCCCAAGATATTACCGTGAAGTCTTGCCTGGAGAAATTGTGGAAATATCCAGACATAATGTCCGAACTCTTGATATTATATCAAGGTCTGAAGGAAACCCAATGGCTTTTTGTATCTTTGAATATGTTTATTTTGCAAGACCAGACAGTATGTTTGAAGGTAAGTAGATTTCTTTTCTTTGAATATTCATATAAATGTTTTAGCTGTCTCCTTGAAATATGGCAATTCTTGCCTCAGAGGCTTACCTGGCTCTTCGAAGGCACATAGTTATATGTTGTGGATATAGGACTGAGCCCACAAGTTATAAGATGACTGTTTTTCACTTCCTTTTGACTCTTGGATTTTGTTTTTTGTTAGGAGTAAGGATTATGATTTTTAGATCTATATGAAGGGTCAAATTTTTTTTAAAACCACACAGTTCAATTCCCTAGTTTGTGTATTTCCACATTCATATTTTTGTATATATTGCATTTCTTTTTATACTCAATCTATAGAATTCTGGCACTAGTTTTTTAGAATAACACTGTTATATTATGCTAAGTAAAATACTCTCTCTCCTTTTACAAACACACCAGACCAAATGGTTTATACAGTAAGATACCGTTGTGGCCAGCAGCTAGCGATTGAAGCACCTGTGGATGCAGATTTGGTCAGCACTGTTCCAGAATCTGCTACGCCTGCTGCTCTTGCTTATGCAGGAAAGGTATTTTCTCTTAATTAACATGCAGTGAATTGCTCTCCTAGCTGTGGAATAAGAAATCCTTGCCTATAAAGAGAAACATCAACATTTCTAAGGAGAAAGGAAGGTTTGGTGGTTAATGTTGGTTTGTTTACAAGCGTTATTTATTTTCCAGGCGTTTTACTCAATGGCACTATTTTAGTGAAAACCACTAAAAGGTTCACTGAAAAGAAAAAACGTTCACTAAAGGGTTCAGAAATTTGCCGCCCTCTTTTTAAAAAGATAACATCATGAATATACAGTTGACCCTTGAACAATTTGGGGGTTAAAGGTGCCAGCCCTCTGCACAGTCAAATCTGTGTATACATTTTAATGCCCCCAAACTTAACTGATAACCTACTGTTGACTGGAAGCCTGACCAATAACATAAACAGTTGATTAACATATTTTGTATATGTATTATATGCTGTATTCTTGCAATAACTTCAGCTAGAGAAAAGTAAATGCTTTGAAGAAAATCATAAGGAGGAGAAAATATATTTACTATTCCTTAAGTAAAAGTGGATCTTTATAAAGGTCTTCACCGTCATTGTTGTCTTCACGTTGAGTAGGCTGAGGAGGGAAGAGGAAAAGAAGGGGCTGGTCTTGCTGTCTCAGGGGTGGCAGAGATGGAAGAAAATCCACCTATAAGTAGACTCAATGCACTTCATACCCATGCTGTTCATCAACTATATATTGACTTCAGTGGAAAAATTTACTTAATATTATCTTGAATTATCTTCACAAGTCACTGGAATATTTGCTTGCTACTAAGTATGGGTAATAATAAAGCTGTTTATGTTCATTTAGCATAATGTTGTCGCTGTAATGCTTTATTTTCATAACCAGGTAGATTGTATAACTACCTATAAAATCCTGGGGTATAATATCCAATGTTCACTACCTTGGGTACTTTATTAGCTTCTAAAATAATTAATATGCATATATTTTATAAACGATTACCTTGATAAATGGGTTAATTACCTCCTATCCCTAAAAAGTATCTCATTGGTCTACTGGTTTTAATTTATTTAATTCATTTATTTAAAAATTATCATTTTGAATAATGAATTTTTCTGACAGTGATTTAATCTTTGTCATGTCTTCATATGCTTAGTGTTATCTTTCAAAACAGGAATAATGTTTAAGACAAAAACATTATGAGTCCTCGCAAAATGAATTGGTTTTTCCACCAAGTATATTTTGTTTAGTGGTTTTTCTCTTTGCCTTTTTTCCAAATAATAAAGGAAAATTATTTTGAAATTTCACTTGAATATTCTGGTGGCAACACAATCTAGAGTACTAATATTTGCCTATTCTGTATATTGCTCCTCATTGTCCTTTCATTTCTTCTCTATCAGTGTGGACTTCCATATGTGGAGGTGCTGTGTAAAAACCGGTATGTAGGGAGAACCTTCATTCAGCCAAACATGAGGTTAAGACAACTTGGTGTTGCAAAAAAATTTGGAGTATTGTCAGACAACTTTAAAGGCAAAAGAATTGTTCTTGTAGATGATTCAATTGTGAGAGGCAATACCATCTCACCTATAATAAAACTGCTCAAAGAATCTGGTGCAAAAGAGGTAAGTAATATTAAAACATATCCTAAAGCATCAGTTAACAATAAGATACTGGCATAAAATTGCAATTCAGGGTAGTGAATCAAAATGGATGTTCAATATAATAAATTAACTTTTTTATATCACTTTGATTTAGGATTAACTGTGTAGCAACTTGGAGAACATGTAACAGCCACACTTACATTAAATGTAATCCTTAATAGATTAAAAAGCTCAATATAAAAGCTTAAGGCTGGGTGAGGTAGCTCATGCCTGTAATCCCAGGAGCCTGAGGCAAGAGGGTTGCTTGGGCCCAGGAGTTCGAGGACAGCCTGGGCAATATAGTGAGACCCTGTCTCTACAAAAATAAAAGATAATAGTAAAATTAAATTTTAAAAAATTAAACTAAATTTTAAAAAACCTAAAATTTTAACAAAAAGACTACACAAAATAGGCTGGGCACAGCGACTTATGCCTATAATTCCAGCACTTTGGGAGGCTGAGGTGGGCAGATTGCTTGAGTCTAGGAGTTCAAGACCAGCCTGGGCGACGTAGTGAAACTCGCCTCTCCTAAAATTACAAAAAATGGGTGGGGCGTGGTGGCACGCACCTGAAATTCCAGCTACTTAGGAGGCTGAGGTGGGAGGATGGCTTGAGCCCAGGAAGTGGAGATTGCAGTGAGCCGAACCAATCTCAAAAAAAAAGTCTAAAAGCACAAAATAGAATGCTCTTTAAAATCAGTGGAGTATTGATCGCTTTCTCTACTTGAAGACATGTAGCCAATTCCAGTGTAATATCTTTGACTTAATGTTTTTTAAAATTTCTTTGTTAAAGACAGTGTCTGGCTCTGTTGCCTAGGCTGGAGTGCTATGGCACCATCTCAACTCACTGCAACCTCTGCTTCTGGGGCTCAAGCAATCCTCCTACCTTAGCCTTCTGAGTTTCTGGGACTATAGGCATACGTCATTGCAGCCAGGCTAATTTTTGTATTTTTAGTAGAGACGGGGTTTCACCATGTTTCCCAGGCTTGTCTTGAGCTCCTGGGCTCAAGTAATCCACCTGCCTTGGCCTCCCAAGGTGTTTGGATTACAGGCATGAGCCACCATGCCCAGCCAAGTTATTTTTTAATATCACTTTACGTCTTTTGTTTTTTGTTTGATACTGGGACTCAGTGTGTCACCTGGTTGGAATGCAGTGGTTCGATCTCACCTCACTGCAACCTCTACCTCCTGGGCTCAAGCGATCCTCCTCCCACTTCAGCCTCCCAAATAGCTGGGACCATAGGCACACACCACCATGCCTGGCTAATTTTTTGTATTTTCAGTAGAGGCAGGGTTTCGCCATGTTGCCCATGCTGATCTCAAACTCCTGAGCTCAGGCCATCCGCCTGCCTAAGCCTACCAAGGTGCTTGGATTACAGGTGTGAGCCACCACACCTGGCCTCACTTTATGTCTTGAAAAAAAAAAATTTTTTTTAATTTTTATTTTTTAAATTGACAAATGTATATATTGTGTACAACATGTTTTTATATAGATACATACTAAGTTATTTTAAGATTTCAAAGCTTATTCTATTTCATAGCTCATACTACAGAAGTGAGATGCCATTTACAACTAATAGTTGAGTAAATTTAAAAATAAAGTCTCAGCCTGGGCAACGTATAGTAAGACCCCATCTCTGAAAAATCAAAAATAAAATCTCACTGTAGAAGAAAGTAGGATGAAAAGCAGTATGCCAATTTATTTAGAAAGTTTCCAAGATAATTGGGATTATGATTTTCCAGCCTTTTTTATACTTGTGCTTAGGATTATGATCATCTCACTCTGGAATTCTGTGGAAATTATGTAATAAATATAAGAGTTTAACATAATTTCATCATTTATTGTAACAGTGAAAAAGAATAAAGTCAAAGAACCTGGAAATGGCTTAAATATCTCCCGGTTGGAGAATATAGTTTAGTAAATTGATATATCAGTGATTAAATATGATGCAGCCATTAAATACTAAGAAGACTACATAGCAAAAATGGGAAAATCTATTCTAATACAGTTTAAAAAGGAAATGTGGACACTGAGTATAGCCATTTAAATGTACCTGATGAAAGGCAAAAAAATAAAAATAAAAATAACAGACAAAAACAACTCTGTTGTAGTAGTAAGATTTTGTTATAACCTGGTAAATTGTATTTTTCCTTTTTTAAATGGTAAGATAAGAGATAAGCAGAAGTATCCGGTATTACAAGAGAAAATCTAAGTGGCTCTAGGAATGTAAAGACATCAAATAAGAAGTAGGATATCTAGAGAAAGAAAATTCCTCATGATTAGGTGACAGAAAAAAAACAAGAAGCAGCTTTGTAGAAAGAATAGTTTATTACCTATATGTTGTTACTGAATATTATGCAAAACAATTTTATATTGTATTTGCACAATGAAAGAGAATTTTGCATAGTGTTACAAACCTTGTGTACAATGATTTCTTTCCAAGGTACACATTCGAGTAGCTTCACCACCAATTAAATATCCATGCTTCATGGGAATAAACATTCCTACAAAAGAAGAGCTCATTGCCAATAAACCAGAATTTGATCACCTTGCAGAATATCTAGGTAAGTATTAAAATTTCTATAAACTTTGATTATTAACAGAGAAAATCCAAAGCTTGACAGTCTTTACACCTTTAGTAAAAAGGAGTATTCAATGTTTGTTAAAAGTTTTATAAAGTTAAGCAGATATTGAATACTATTCTCAACAGTGAGAGTAGTGGGCATGGGGCAGACGCCATAGAGTCTTCTTGTGTTGGAGAGCTAAGCCAAGGTGAGATCAGAGAAGGGAGAGGTGGTTTCCAGGTGGAGGGAAGTACAAGCATATCACTTAAAACCTCCTAAAAGTCAGATCCCAAGAAAAACAAAAGTAATTTAATCAGATTCTAACAGAGTAATTTGGATGTCGATACAAATCACAAAGTAAAAAGTTTGTGTAGGTTCATATTCAATAATGAGATAAGGAGACTTTGAGATTTAAGTTTTCCTGGGTAAGACATCTTCCTTTGAAAATCAGGTGATGTATAAACTGTGGAAATAACACATGATATTTAGTCATTGTGCCTTGCTACCTCTACACCATTTGTTTATGGCTGGTGTTTCTTTTAACCTGTCATGCACGTGCCTCACTGGTTAAATATTTTTAAATATCACCCTGATGGGTGTCATACATGTTATGAGCACTCACACTTTGCCAGAAACTATACTGCCTATATTATTTGTATTATCATAACATCATAAAAACTCTACGTTTAGGCAATGTTTCCACCATCTTATATAGATGAAAGAATAGACTTTGGAAAACTGAGTGAATTTGAGCTTAAATTTGAGCCTAGATCTTCCTGACTTTAAATTCCACTTTCTCAATTAAGAAAATTACTCCCAAAGCCCTCTAATTCCATTCTAGACTTGAAGCCTCCTCTGCTCTTTTAAATTATATTATCCCCTAGATTCCAATTTAAAATTTTAAAAATGAACTAAGTTTTATTGACTTATTTTTTCCTTTTTTTTAAAGAAAGGCTAAAGGAGAAATTTTTATCCTAGGTTAAATTATTCTGTTTGTAACTATTCTTTTTTTTTTTTTTTTTGTAACTATTCTCTGTTGAAGCATTTCTTCCTTTCTAAAGGAATTCTCATTACATTTTTACTTTTCCTTCTTTCTCCCTTTAGGAGCAAACAGTGTTGTGTATCTGTCAGTAGAAGGACTGGTTTCATCTGTACAAGAAGGGATAAAGTTTAAAAAACAGAAAGAGAAAAAGCATGACATTATGATCCAAGAAAATGGAAATGGCCTGGAATGTTTTGAAAAGAGTGGTCATTGTACAGCTTGTCTCACTGGAAAATATCCTGTAGAATTGGAATGGTAGCTGGTAGGGTTGGATGTGTGTAGTTTCAAGATAGAAAGTTGGTCAAGAAGTTATAGTGGTCACACCTCATCTATTTACTGTTACTCAGTTGGTACAATGTAAAATGCCATGCTTATGTTTACCTTTATAAGTTTGGAGATTTTTTTTTTTTTTCTGAAAAGGATACCAAAGTGCGATAACTGAACATCTCTAATTGCATATAATACAACAATATGTGGTGTTCTTTTTTTTACACAAGCATCGGCTAGCATTTTTAACCTGGTCAGAGAAGGCAGGTGGTAACTGACATTTACCAAGTCCATGCTTTAAAGGGTTTGCAAGAAGTTAGAGTTAAGGAGAGGTGATGCCCCAAAAAGACAGGTGAGTTAAATATAACATTTCACACAAAGTTTGAATAGAATACATTATACCTCATAGGTGTCTAGCCTCTACAGTTCTGGCTGTAGTTATGACCTTGACTTCCCTAACTATAGACAAATCTTTAAAAACAAACAAAATATAATCTGTGGTGCCTCAGTTACCCCACATGTGCAATGGAATACTTAGATTAAATCATTAATTAGAATGTGAATGTGTCATCATACTTTTGTGATTTGAACCATAATTTCACCTCTGAATTTAAGACAGCTTATGACTGTTAGCTTTCGAAAAGCTAATGATTATTAACTTTTTGAAATTAGTTTACAATTAAGATTTCATTATGATTGAAGGAGACATAATTGGCAGATCTTTGCCACCTCTCTTTGAGATGTCCTAAAAAGGGTTGTAAAAATCTGTGGAAAACATTTTTCCTACATTTGACTAGAAAATGTGATCCATAGTATTTAGTGCCCTGATACTATAAGCTCAGTAAGTAACCTGGTACATTTGAAATAAAAACTAGATTTTTAGATTCAAATAATCCCTTTATCCTTAATTATCATATGCTTTTTTAATGAAGTGCTTGATCACTTGCAAGCATATATACATGTAGATGTACACATGTACACATAAACATTATTGCAATTAAGTGATCAAGTACAGACACAGTAGGGGCCAGTTTTGTTTAAGGATCAAAGAGACAACCACTTTGGGGAATTAGTATCATCTTATAATCACTTTTTTCTACTTTATTAAGATCTATGAGTTTGATTTCTTTTTTGAAGTTTTTTCTTGTAACATCTGAGATTTAGAAGTTTAAGATGACTTGACCCCAAACCTTTGTTTATGTAAGAATTTTTAAACATAAAAGTGTTTGTTTCTGTTATGTTACCATAATTTGATGTATATAGTGTCCAGATCCATTTAGAAATTTAATATTTATTAATAACTGAAACTGTTTGTCTTCCTTTGGTATATAGTCTCACATATTATATTATAGCAGGCCAAGATAAAATTTTGACAGCTCTGTAAGCCCACATGCAGCAGTGGGTCAGATAACCCTGTGGCAGTGACACGGGCAAACTGACATTTGAATAAAGCCCTGGGACCACCTCAACATGTGCAGCCTCTTGTCTTAAATGTATTCCCCATGGCAGCATGGAAGAGGCAAGACCTGTGGGTCAATTTTGAACTGGCCTTACTTTGATTTTTAAAACAAGAGACTCAGGGAAAGTATTACACCAAAATCTCTGATTTTACTTTGCGTTTTCTGTAGTTTTTGTTTTACTGAGATGCTTTTGTAAAGGAAAAATAATACTGTGACAGTTTGGTAATTCTACAGATTTCTTAATATTTCTCCATCATGGCCTTTTACTTCACAATTTTCTGAAGTCTGAATTCAATTACAATTTTTTTTTTTTTTTACCAATTTAATCTCAAATGTTGTTTAACTGCTTTAAATTTATATACGTAGAGTATTATAAACTGCAGAGATGAAAAATGTGTTTTCACGGGATTTATATTGTGAACTAAACTAAGCTTACTTTTTGTGACTTATTTGTGATGCCTTGTTGATAAATATGTGTAATAAGTATGTTTAAATATGTGTGTGCTTTTTTTTTTTTTAATGGTGACTTTAGTTAGTGCATTATGGTAAACAGCATGAAGACAACTTCCAGGCTCCATTCTTGGCACCACCTAGTCATATCTTATTTCTCTGATCCAGGCATTTCAATAAATAGGCCATCTCTTATGAAACAGGCAAAACGTCTGGTTGACTATGAGGGACAAATAAAGTAATTAGAAATGCAATGCTAAGTAAGCACTACATCGTGGCAAGTTCCTTGGAAGCACTATGGGGAAAGAGGGAGTGTCATGGAAGAGCAGGATTAGATTCAAAGTGTCGGGGTGGGTAGGTACGTGAATAAACTGTAGTACATTCAGACAATAGAATATTATTCAGTGCTTAAAAGAAATGAGCAATCAAGCCATCAAATGACAGAGGGAACATAAATGCATATTAACTAAGTGAAAGGCACCACCCTGAAAATACTACATACTTAATATTGAAGATATCCAAAGAAAAAGTCTCCCATGTTAAGGATAAACTGGTCACAGGAAAGATTACTAGTAGGGCACCTGCCAGTGTTAAGAAAATTTCTGTGCAACTAGGTAAACCTTGGTTGCTGGACTGGATCTTTAATTCTTCTGGATTCCTCCAATCCAACATTCGTCCATAGAATTACTAAAAATGAGACTTGCTATGTTCTTAAAGCCCAAGCTCAAACTAACTGAATTTTAAGGGAGAAATCTCATGCCCAAAGGTTCACAAAACTGCTCAATGCTATAACCTGTAAAACGGAATGAAAAGTTAACATCTTCATACTGTGGGCAGCTTTTTCCAAGATGATGGAACATAACTCCCCATCCTAATGACACTTTTGCCCCTCTTCATTCTTCCTTGTTTATGCCTGCCTCTTTCATTTGGCAGGATAATGGTGTAACTGAAATTTCACAATCAGTAGATAGTGTGAGTGACTTGACAGCATCTGACTTAACAAATCCTTTAGTCCACCCAGGGGGTAATACTGGCAACATCCTCAGTAAACTTTTTGTTCAAATTGTACTAACGGTCTTTTTTAAAACAGAGTTAGCTCTCTCTGCTTTAATTCAGGCCAGTCATGGAATGCTAAATAATAGGATTGCTGTGTACCAGCTAAACAAAGAGATGTCTGTGCTTTTGCTCATACTACATGCTGTACCTGGATACATTCCTTTGGGGAATCTATATACACAAAATAAGAAAATAGGCCACATGGTATAACAGGTCTCACCTAATTCCTCATGATCATTTGATTTCTTCAGTTGGTTGCCTTTAAGCCTAGGTTCATGGCTCAAAACTATTATGCTGAGATAGTTACTTTGTATTTTTTTTAAGAACTTTATACCTGTTTCTTGTCAAATTTGCATAGAAATGCAACTCCTAATGGAATAATGCTCTCCCAGCACTTTGAGATGATAGCCAGTGCCTGTGGAAGAGACAAAATTGAACTTAACAATGGACTCCAGGTAGACTTAGCTTGAGATCCACTCCCTCCAAACCTCTTTTGTTGCTCAAATGTGGCTAAAGGATTTTGATGCTAATTCTTAGTTACCAATGACTCCCTTCAACATGGGGACAGACTGGCACCAAGAGACATCAAAACCTACATACAGGATGATTGATCAGTGATGCTTTTGAGAAAGACCTTGATCAAAAGAGGAAATGTGAAAGTTGTCAAATTGAAAATGGAGTAACTTGTATTAAAACCCTGATAAACGGAGCCAGGAAAGGCCATGAAGGGGAAGGGTTCTCATATACATATGGTTGATAACAAGAACTATCAAAAGACTACAAAAATTTACAACCTGCACAAAGGCCACCACAATCTGAACACACACATACACACATACGTCTGCAAGGACATCTGCCTAGCAACTGCCTATCTAACTTATGGACCGACACCACCCTTACCACGCTTGTTAAAGCAAAGAGTGAGGGTTTTTGTTTTGTTTTGTTTTTTGAGATGGAGTCTCACTCCGTCGCCAGGCTGGAGTGCAGTGGCACAATCGGCTCACTGCAATCTCCGCCTCCTGGGTTCAAGTGATTCTCCTGCCTCAGCCTCCCGAGTAGCTGGGACTACAGGCATGTGCCACCATGCCCAGTTAATTTTTATATTTTTCATAGAGACGGTTTCACCGTTTTGGCCAGGATGGTCTTGCTCTCTTGACTTCATGATCCGCCCACCTCGGCCTCCCAAAGTGCTGGGATTAGAGGCGTGAGCCACCACTCCTGGCCTTCCATTCTACTTTCATAGTTGGCTGTTCTTTCCTCATGCTCTGTGAAGAGGTGCCTTCCACCATGATTTTAAGTTTCCTGAGGGCTCCCCAGCCATGTGGAACTGAGTCAATTAAACCTTTTTTCTTTATAAATTAGCCAGTCTCAGATATTTACTTGAAGCAATGTGAGAACAGACTAATACCTGTCAAAACACCAAGCCTGAAAAACCCACTAATTTGCTCTCTGCCTTCTGAGCAGCTGAACACTGTTAGAGTAAATCACACAATGCCTTATTATCCCAACTGTGATAATGTGCTACAAGAGCACATAACAGGAGGACCTACCTAACCTTGTTTTCAAGTAGGGTCAACGATTTTCCAAATTATTTTTGAACTTTTTTTAAAGGAAACAATGACATTGACAACTGAGAGATGACCCCTAAAGTAAGTAGAGTAGTGCCAGTCAAGGTACAAAGTATCAGCAGGGTACAGGGTGGGCATTTGATATTTCCCTGCAACTGGAACAATGTAAGTGGATGGAGCAGAGTTAAAAAAAAAAAAAAGATGGTTTGGGAAACAAGCACATAAGACATGAATCCCTGCTATAAGGGTGCTATTTAGTATAGGAGGTCAGATTTGGAAATAATGCAGCAACAATAACAACTGATGCTGTAAGAAATATATGTCGCTGTCTGGGAAGGGTCTGGAATTGAAACCTATTTCAAAGTTAATAAGATAGCCTGTTATCTGTTTTATGGCAGTAAACTTGGATTCCTGAGTGACAAAGAACTTTGTAATTTATGGCAAAAGCAGAAGTCAGAACTTCATGTTTACGCCAGTTTTCCATGTCCCCCAAGTCATACCTGGATGGTGAAGATGGGCCTCCATGGATGTCTGCACATGCAGTCAGTGGGTTACATTATAGGAGAGGAATACTGAGTTTGGGGGATTCACTACTTTTGTAGTTAAGTGGAAGCAAGCCTACTCTTTGGGAAGAATACTTGAGCTATGAAACGGATCATCCCAAACAACCCTGAAAAATGACCTAGGTAAAGAGCAGTTAGGACCTTACGTTCTTGGCAAACTCAGAATTTGCAGGTCCCATGACAAATGACCCCTCCCAAGAGTATGGTGGGTTCATGGGATGGAGTTTGGAGGAGTCTGGATAAATTATTCCTCAGGGCTTGAAGAAGGGCATCGCTGAAGACGTGATGTGTAAGCTATATTTTCATCAAGCAGGCATGGGGAAAGAAGGGTATTTCAAGCCAAAACACAGGTGTGGAAACATGATAAGGACTTTGTATGCTCAGAACTCTTACTAGCCCCTCATTATGACTAGAGTTTACAGTATCAGGTATGGGGAATGTGGAAGATGGGTGGGGGAGCTGTGGCCTGCTGTGAGAGAGTGAGTTAGAAAGAAAATGAGCTCTCTTGTTTACCTTGCTGAACAGTCCGAATGTTATGCAGGCAACAAGGGATCATTGAAGCTTCTTATTCTCATAGCAGAAGAATGCTATGACTGATCTAGTATATGTTTTAGAATGATAACCCTGGATTATCAGGTAAAAATGCTGTCTTAAACATAGTGTTGTACATTTGCTCCCTAAGAGTCCCTGAAAATGACAGTAACAGGATTTTTAAAGTCATAAACTCTTGAGGGTAATTAAGGAAAAGGAATAATGGAAATAAAATTCTGGAATCAACAGCAAAGGGCTCAGTTGACTCGAAAAAGCTGAATTGTAAACCCCCAGTGAGCAAAACCAACAAGCAATTCTATTTGTATCACAGAAACCCCTAAAAAGCTCAGAAACTGTCTTCAGGAAGTAGAAGTGAAGAGGGTAACTAAAAGGACTGGAAGTTCATTTAGGAGAGTTACATCCTTTATGCCACCCCCCCAGCCTTATTCTGAAGGCTTTTTTTTTTTTTTTGGTTTTAAGGAGCAGAAAGGCAAGAAAGAAGGGAGAAGAAAGGAAGAAGCTCCCTTCTACAGAGAAAGAGGGAGGGGGGCGCCAAAGCCAAGAGTGGAGACCCTGCGGGATGCGGATCTGAAGGCTTTTTTTATTGTTCAGTAGTAAAACGGGGTCTCTGTAATGGACGACACCAGGCACCTAAAATAAGAGAATTAAGTGAAAATTGTACTAAATTCTGAGACATACCCCAGCCTCCATACCCCTCCTCTCCCACTTGGTTTTCAACAAACGTCCTATGGGCTCAAGATCTTCCAATGAACTTTTAAATATCCCCCCCCACTTACATATGAGCAGATAAGGACCACTAGATATCCTAGGAAAGCCTCTTATTATGAAAGAGCACAAAACCAACAGGAGAAAGAAAAAGGAAACTTGAGGGAAATAGATACTGCAAGGGAAGAAAAACTTTTAAAAAGATTATTAATATCAGAGAGTTGGAAGATGATACTGGAATAATAAAACATCATTTTGGCAGCAATTTAGAGTCAATCAAAGGCAAACAAAACTGAAAACGTTTTAGGAAAAAGCTGACCAAGAACACCTGAACTAAAGTGGCAGTAATGGCGATGAATATCTAAAAAACGCAGGTTCTAGGGCCCCTCCTAGAAAACTAGGGGATGAACCTCTGGGGACGGAGTCCAGGAATTTGGAATCTTCTAAAATATCACTCCTTGCAATTCTGATGTAGCCAGCCGGGTGCTGGTCTTAAGACTGAGAACTAGAGGACACAGGGTCTAATCGGATGTAAAAGGGTAAGTGGGAAGGTTAACTGGCTGGCTGGGTGGATGATGGTGTCATCCCAACATAGAAACACAAACAAGATACACTTTTGCTCACTTCCAACCTAAATACATAAATAAGGCTGTGTCAGTTTGAGTAGCCCATGGGACATCTTGGAAAAGTATAGCTGGCATGTGGAAATATTTTTTGCTCAGATTCGTACCACAGTTTTCTTGTCATCAACAACTACGGCTGCGATAGCGTCCTTTTTTTCACGTACTGTTTTGATGCAGAGCTGAATTCGCAATCCCTCCCCCGGCTAAAACCCCCCAAACAAAAAAATCCCGATTACTCTGCCACCAGACATAGCTTTAAAACACCACTGTTACTACCCTTGACGCTTACTGTGATAACTGACATGTCTCCAACTGTAACAATTCCCTTGGAAACAGAAACTTGTATTCAGGCATATAGTTTAAAAACCTCCACCTCGGACCTGCTTTAATTTCTTTACAGATCCTAATAAATGCTCCTGTCAAATTCCTTATCGTTTCAATCTGCTTCCCAATTAAAAGGTCAGCATCATGATGACAGGAACGTCGTTTGCAGGCGTCACTGTTGCAGCCGTATCTCCAGCACGTTTTCAGAAAATGTCATTGGTTGAAGGCCAGTAACTCTCCTATTTCACAATGATTTCATCTCTCTTCACATCAACCCTAGGTGATGTTTTTATTCTCACCTTATGAACGAGAATACTGCGGCTCAAAATTCAAGTCTTGCCCAGAGTTTCTTGGCAAGTACGAAAGGGTTATGGCTACAAACTGGTCAGCTCCAAAGTCCTTGCAAACCCTGTCCGAGACCATGCACGACCCCAAGGAGCGCCAGAGCAGATAACCAAAAGTGAAAAAGCCTACAAAACTCTTCTCTCAAGTTGGCGCTTCGGCTTCAGGAGAGGCAGGGTCAGCTCGACACAGCCTGCCTGGGGTCGCTCGTACTGACGTCACATGGCGACGCGGAAGATTTGCGTATGGGGCCTCGCTCTGGGATAGCTTACGGCTTCTGGGAGCTGCTGCTTCGCGGTGAGAAGTATCCGCGACGAGCCGTCCGGTAAAGATCCGAATGCGATCAAACCTAATCCGCGAGACTTGCTAAGTGAGTCGCCGCAGGGCGCGGTGTCCGGCGGGGGTCGGTGTGAGGGAGGCGAAGTGCCGCGAGGCCTAAGCCTGCTTCCACACACATTTGCTCAGCTTCAGGACCACTGCCTGGCCTCAGATTTGATACATCCGGGTCTGGCGTGCTGGTGTGGTGCAGACTAACCCTGACCTGTGTGTACACTCCTGCGTCACTAGCCTCCGGCCCTCCTTCCCTCCATTCAAATGGAAATAAGTGTGCTCTGCGCTCCGCTACCCCCTAGAGTGGTTTCGAGGAGCAGTGAAGAAATGTTTAGGAAGCTCTAAAGTGCATTGTTACTCGCTGCATACCGTAAATTAATAAGCAGGTGGATTGGGAAAATAAAGTTTCTAGATTATTTATCCATTTTTAAAACAGCCAGTGACCTAGAGAGAGGCCCCATACCAGTAGAATTTGTTGACATTCTTAAGATCTCTGTTGACTAAACAGCAGCTTCTACGGTTGTAAAGTAGCAAATATCTTAAATTTATTCCTTTTACATATAAAATCTGCTTACCGGAGTTTGCTTTTTTTTTTTTTTTTTTCCTTTTTAAAGTCTCAAACATTTGGGCATTATTAAGTATAGTATTCTCTACTGCAGAGAATGTTATTTGTGATTGATGAATGAAAATGAAAACCTGAAACAACAAGAATGGATTTTACCTTAAATCTCTGTAGCAACTATTGGGAAAATGGAAAGAAACATCTTAATTATCGTATAGATGTGTAGGTACCCTTCCGCACTACCTGTATGTTGCGAAATAAACTCATTCCTCATCGTTTGAGCGCATGCTGCAGAAAGCCTTCCTTATATTTACATAATGATCATTGTATGTCTGAGGAAAGCTTAAAATTGTATCTTGTGCATAAGAAAGAGCTAATATGTATAGAAATGCTTACAAAAAATAATGTAAGTACCAAAGTTGCCTTACCTGTTTAAACTTTATATTTAGAAATCACAGCATTTTCAAACTGATGGGTCTTGGCAGTTATTGGTTCATTTTACTCTCTTTAGGATTTTTTTTTCTAATTGATGTTAATTAGTTGATATAAATGAAAATTGAGTCAGGAAATCAGTTCAAATAGGTGTGAACAAATTAAAAAAAAAAGAAAAAAAAAAAAAAAAAAACTTGACTTGGCCAGGCGCGGTGGCTCCGCCTGTCATCCTAACGTTTTGGTAGGCCAAGGTAGGTGGATCACTTGAGGTCAGGAGTTGAAAACCAACCTGGCCAACATGGAGAAAGCCCGTCTCTACTTAAAAAAAAAATAAACACAAAAATTAGCCGGACGTGGTAGTGCGCACTTGTAATCCCAGCTACTCGGGAACTTGAGGTGGGAGAATCTCTTGAACCTGGGAGGCAGAGATTGCAGTGAGCCGAGATGGCGCCACTGCACTCCAGCCTGGGGAACAGAGCGAGACTCTGTCTCAAAAAACAAACAAAACTTTACTGAAGTAGACTACTTGGTAAGTCTTTCTTGCTTTAAAATATGGAAAATAGAGTTCACAGAGGGAAAAAAATAACCTTTACCTTCAAGGAAACACTGTGAGTTTTTCTTTTACCATTGATCCCGAGTGTTTCTTTCTTGAAATACTATTTCAAATCTTCTTTTAGTATAATCTGCATTAAGAAACCCAGAGAACATTGCATTGATATACTGCTTTATTGAGTTGTAATATTATATTTTCAGTCTAAATGAACTTATTGGCAATTTAAAAATAAAATACACAGTATGAAGAGTTTACTTCTTGACAATTATACAAGTATGACTTCTGTAAAATACTAATATTATAGGAGTAATAAGCACTGTTTTTATATATAGTTGTCTAGAACTGAATGAATAGGAATAGGGTTTTTTACTTTTCTTCTGTCAAAGATTGATTTTGCTTTCATCTGAGTTTAGTTCCTACTGGAATTTAAAAGCAAAGTTTATTTACATTAATCATTTTGTTTTATTTTTATTTCATTTACTTATTTATTTATTTTGAGATGGAGTCTTGCCCTCTCACCCAGGCCGGAGTGCAGTGGCGCCATCCTGCCTCATTGCAACCTCTGCCTCCTGGGTTCAAGTGATTCGCCTGCCTCACCCTCCAGAGTAGCTGGGATTACAGATGCATGCCACCTTGCGTGGCTAATTTTTGTATTTTTAGTAGAGACAGGGTTTCACCATGTTGGCCAGGCTGATCTTGAACTCCTGACCTCAAGTGATCCGCCCCCTTTGGCCTCCCAAAGTGCTGAGATTACAGGTGTGAGCCACCGCACCTGGCCACATGAGTAATTTGAAAGTCACCATACAACATTTTGACTAATTTATCTTAACAAATCTGTAACAGTTACTGAAGGAAAGTGAAAAAAATTAAGTGTGGGGTCCCTTAAATTTGATTTTATTGATTAATTTTTTATATATTTCATATTTACATTGTGGTCCGTTGAGAGAGAAGTCTCCATTTTTACCTGCTTCATTTTCGTCTGTGTATACCACTCCCCTCCCAAATTTTTTTGATGCTCTGAACCAGCATAGGTTGATGTATCAAGTTAATTTTCAACCTCATTGTCCTCAGTAAAGTCACCATAGACATTTCATAAGTTCAGAGATTCTTCATTTATACATCTTTGATATAATTATTTTTGTGAGACATGATTATAGAGAAGTTTCTCCCTATCCCTCCACCGAGCTCACTAAAACTCCATCTCTCCCTAACACTTCTGTATATACACAGGGTTCTCTGCTACAAATTGATGTTTAGATAAACTTCAGTGAAATGACTCTTCAGGATTTGGTGCGTAAGGCTGCCTCCTGTTATATGGACAAAGTAGCTGTATGTTTTGATGAATGCAACAACCAGCTTCCAGTTTACTACACCTACAAGACTGTGGTTAATGCTGCTTCCGAATTATCAAATTTTCTGCTGTTACACTGTGACTTTCAAGGAATTCGGGAAATTGGTCTCTACTGCCAACCTGGGATAGACTTACCCTCTTGGATTTTAGGGTAATATTTTTTAGAACTGTAAATTTGATGTTACTCCAAGCTAATGTAATTTTTTAATAGAGTATATTGCAAGTTACTGTTCTATTTACTATTGGATTTTTCTGTATTGTTTGGTCAATTGTAGAGAGGCTAAAGAAGTTTGCATTTCCCCTAGTATTATTTTTAATTATTTAAATTAATTATTCTGAGCTTATTTAGGAGAGACTAGAAGCTTTTACTAATAGAACATATAAGTATCTCCAAAATATAAGGGCTTCATTAATCTGTTAAAGGAAAACAATTATGACAATTTATAACACTTTGTAGTTAGATAAAAGAAAACAGGATTTCACAGATAACATGACTATGTTTTTTGTCCACAACTGACAATTTCAGCACTAAGGTATTCAATAAATCAGTAAATTAGAGTTTTGGATAATAGTTGATATAGATTGAAATATGAACCTATTGGAAGACACTATTCCAACAAATATTTGCAAAATATTTAATCATTTAAATTGTTCTAGAATGTTATCCTCATGTAGTGATTTCTATTCTAGAACTCTGCAATAAATATAAACTGCCAAAGAAAGAGTTTATTCATTCTATATGTGTCTTAGTAAATTAATTATATAAGTATAAAGCAAAAGATGTTCAAAAATTTACTTTTGGCCAGGCACAGTGGCTCACACCTGTAAATCCCAGCACTTTGGGAGGCTGAATCTGGAGTATTATTTAAGGCCAGGAGTTCGAGACCACCCTGGTGACTTAACAAGACCCCATCGCTATAAAACAATAAACAAAAACAACAACAACAAAAATTTACTTTCACTCAATTATTGACAAAATTTATTGAGAACTTACTATGTGCAAAGATCTGATATCCTTAAAGTATACCTGAAGCTACTTAAAATGCTTAACTTTTAAAAATCTTATATTTCTCTATATTAAGTGATGAGAATTTAACATAGTAAATACTTAGGGTTTTCATGAAGAAAAGATAAAATGACAGTGTTTGTTTATTTATTTATTTATTTTTGAGATGAATTTTCACTCTTATTGCCCACTTTGGAGTACAATGGTGTGATCTCTGCTCACCGCAACTTCCACCTCCCGGGTTCAAGCAATTCTCCTGCCTCAGCCTCCCAAGTAGCTGGGATTACAGGCGCCCACCATCACGCCCGGCTAATTTTGTATTTTTAGTAGAGACAGAGTTTCTCCATGTTGGTCAGGCTGGTCTCGAACTCCTGACCTCAGGTGATTCACCTGCCTCAACCTCCCAAAGTGCTGGGATTACAGGTGTGAGCCACTGTGCCTGGCTAAAATGACGGTGTTTATTATCAACTAAGTGTCAATGAAAACATTGGAAATTTCTGATCAGCAATAAAGCACTCCAGAAACCATTTTTATACTGCTACAAAAAATAAAGTGCATAGAGAAATAGAAATACTTAAACAAATACTAAATCAACAGACATTCTGTGCTGACTGTGTACTTTTTTCTTTAGAATTCTCCAAGTCCCAGCTGCTTATGTACCTATCGATCCAGATTCACCACCATCATTATCAACTCATTTTATGAAAAAATGTAATCTAAAGTATATCCTTGTTGAAAAAAAACAAATTAATGTAAGTCTAGGTGTTTCAATTGTTTTCTGCCTGTATTACATTCTGCTAAATGTGGCAAGGTTTCTCAGTCTTTGCACTATGACATTTTTAGGGTTGAGTAATTGTTGTGAGGAGTGTTCCATACATTATAGGATATTTAGCAATATCTTTGACTGCACTCACTAGACTTCAGTAGCACTTCCCAGTCGTAACAACCAAAAATCTTCAGACATTGCCATTTGTCCCCTGGAGGGGCTCTCCACCCTTCATACTGCATTGTGAACCACTGTTCTGTGGTATGAACAGATCTGTTAGCCTTATAATAATATATTGTGCATTGTTTTGAATTTCCTTTCTCCTTCCAAAGTATTTCCTATACTGGAAAATTTTATAATACTTGAAACTTTCATATTTATGGCAATTACATTGGTCAGCAACACTGAAGAATTATAACAAAGCTTGCATTTTGAAAAAGAGACTGGTACTTAGAAGAGATCTTTCCAGAAAACTAAATTTATTGTTTTTTATTTTTAAATGATTGCCAACCAAAGATGTAACCAAGAAACACTGCTTTGGGGGCAAGAATTATATCTTCAGCAAGATGCAGCCCATGCTTCATTATTTATTTATTATTTATAAAATACTGTTTTACTAAAGGGGAAGAACATTATAAAAATATATTCAATTTAGCCTGTTTTTGCCCATTTTCTATATGAGCCAGTTTGTAATGGGGTAACTTAAATGCGTTACTCCCTCCTGCTCCCCCCACTGTGTATGTGTGTGTGTGTGTCTGTCTTTGTGTATATAAGAAGTATCAAGAACTTGAGATATATGGGGGACTTTCTAGAGACTCAAAGGGTTTTTTTGTTTTGTTTTGTTTTTCTTTTTGTTTTTTTTTTTGAGCCAGAGTCTCACTCTGTTACCCAGGCTGAAGTGCAGTGGGCAGTGGTGTGATCTCAGCTCACTGCAACCTCTGCCTCCCAGGTTCAAGCGGTTCTTGTACCTCAGCCTCCCAAGTAACTGGAATTACAGCTGCATGCCACCACACCTGGCTAATTTTTGTGTATATTTTTTTTAAGTAGAGACAAGCTTTCACCATGTTGGCCAGGCTGGTCTTGAACTCCTGACCTCAAGTGATCTGCCCGCCCCGACCTCCCAAAGTGCTGAGATTACAGGCATGAGCCACCACACCTGATCTGGTTAGTAAATGCTTTAAAAATAAATATTTATTAGTGTGTAGCCGAAGTTTCCTCTACTCCTCAAATTGGTTATTCCATTGTTCATAAGTAAGCAAATGAACTTGTGATGGGGATGTGATGTTTATTTTTCTTAGCAACCTTAGTGAAAATTTTATAAAGGGTAACTTAGTATCAGTATTAATTGTCAATATCAAGGTATTCTTTATGACCAGTAGGAGTTGGGCATAGCAAAACCCAAGAACGAACGAGTTGAGCATAGCAAAACCTTGCTTCCTATCCCATGATTTTGATGATGGTGTAAGTGTTCTTCCTTCATTTAACACAGGAGCAATCAGTATTTTTAAGCATCTACTGTACGTATCCATTAAAGCAATAGTTCTCAACTGGGGACAGTTGGCAATGTCTAGACATATTTTTTATTGTAATGATGGAAGTGGGGTGCTACTGGCATCTGGTGGATGGAGGCCAGGGATACTGCCAGAAATCCTACAATGTATAAGACAGCACTCCACAAAGAATTATTTGGTCCAAAATATCAGTAGTGTTGAAATTGAGAAACCTTGCACTAGGGACAGGATGATTGGGAGGGCATTGGTATATAAGCCTTCCAGTTTTTTATAATGTAGTTGGAGAGAAAAGTTATTACTCCTGAACCCATAACATCTACATAGTGTGATAATTGTCCTAAGTGAAGTAAACATAACCTAGTAGAGATAGTAGAATTTTAATGAGGAGGGATGATTTTGAGCTAGATCTGAAGAGTATGTAGGCCTTTAATTTTGTAAATATTACAGGCCACACCACATACCCTACCCAGTGCGTACACATACACCAAACACACAAAGAAAACACTGTAGGCTTCTGGGTTGTGACCCTTTTCTCATTATTTATGTTGATTTATTTAATGTGAAAACTTAGGTTATATTTGCTGTTGTTGTCAACCTAAAAAGATATATTCAAAGAAACCTTACTTTCAACGTGTACAAAT
Source organism: Piliocolobus tephrosceles (assembly GCF_002776525.5). Classification (NCBI taxonomy): domain Eukaryota; kingdom Metazoa; phylum Chordata; class Mammalia; order Primates; family Cercopithecidae; genus Piliocolobus; species Piliocolobus tephrosceles. Next base: position 131,972,229 of record NC_045436.1, read on the forward strand.
TTAGCTTAGCATCTCTTCATCCAAACTCACTTTTGCATTAATTCGTCTCCATCCACCAAATCACCTGGGCCAGAAACCCAACAATTTTCTTAGACTCAGTCCATATCCAGAAAGTCACCATGTCTTATTTATTCTTTGCTCATAGACCCTTTCTAACCACTCCTCTTGCAGCAGAATAGTAGTTCAGAACCGTATGGTATATCTGAATTACTGCAAAAGACTCATTAAATGATTCTCACTTAGCAGAATCTCCTTTATTATTCTGTCCTTGATAGAGTCTAATCTATGCTATTGCCACCTTCAGTTGGATCCTGTCACTTACAGGTTAAGATCTAAACTCCTTTGTGCTGACTGTACAAAATTATTAAGGATTTGCATCTCATCTCCTATCAACTACGCACCTCACCTTTTCCCTTTCCCCCTCCCCATTCTTTACCTTAATTGGAATGCTTAATCACTTTCCCAGGTCAGATCCTCAATGTTGGTTGTTTGCCTGAAGTGCCCATTTTTATTATTTGGAGAATAGCTTCTTATAACAAATATTACCCATGAAGCAATCTCTGACCTTCTAGGCAGAGTTAAGTTCAGCATTCTCTGTTCCCATTAACATTTCAAGCCTGCTTTATTATCATACCACACTGCATTATAATTGCTTTTATATGTCTGGTGTTTTTGAAAATAGGTTTGAAAGTAAGGACAGCACTTTGCTCTTGGAGATTTATTTATCTTTTTACCCCCAGGTATATAGCAAGTACTCCTCCCAACTCCCCAAAAAAGTCATGTTGAATGAGTAAATGAATACAGTTGGCCCTCTGTATCCAGAGGTTTCCCATCCGAGGAGTCAACCAACTGCAGACTGAAAATATTTGGGGCCCACGCCTATAATCCCAGCACTTTAGGGGACTGGCGCAGGAGATTATTTGAGTCCAGGAGTTTGAGACCACGTTGGGTAACATAGTGAGACCTCGTCTCTGCTAAAAATAAAAAACTTATCTGTGTGTGGTGGTGCACACCTGTAGTTCCTGCTACTCAAGAGGCTGAAGTGGGAAACTCACTTGAGCCCAGCTGTTCGAGTTGCAGTCAGTTAAGATTACACTGCTGCGGCCGGACGGGGTGGCTCACACCTGTAATCCCAGCACTTTGGGAGGCCAAGGTGGGCGGATCACGAGGTCAGGAGATCGAGACCATCCTGGTTAACACGGTGAAACCCTGTTTCTACTAAAAAGAATACAAAGAAATTAGCTGGGCATGGTGGCAGGTGCCTGTAGTCCCAGCTATTTGAGAGGCTGAGGAAGGAGAATGACGTGAACCTGGGAAGCAGAATTTGCAGTGAGCCGAGATTGCGCCACTGCACTCCAGCCTGGGCGAAAGAGTGAGACTCTGTCTCAAAAGTAAAAAATAAAAATAAAACAATAAAGATTACACCGCTGCACTCCAGCCTGGGCAACAGAGAGAGACTCTGTCTCAAGAAAAAAGAAGAAAATATTCAGGAAAAAAAAAAAAAAACCAATGCAACAGTAAAAACTAATACAAATTTTAAAATATAGCAACTATTTACATAGCATTCATTAGCATAGTTTTATAGTAGTTATAAGTAATCTAGAGATGATTTAAAATACATGGGAGCATGTGCATGGGTTATATGCAAATACAGCAACATTTTATATAAGGGACTTGAGTATGTTCAGATTTTGGTATCTGAGATGATCCTAGAACCAATTCCCCCATGGATACTGAGGGATGACTGTATTTCATATTACTTCTATATAAAGAAGAATATCTTTTAACATACTAATATTGTAAACTTTGTCCTCCATTTCACACAGAAATTTAAATCTTTTCATGAAACGTTATTGAGCTGTGATACATTTACAGTAGAACATAATGACCTAGTGCTCTTCAGACTTCACTGGAAAAATACTGAGGTGAACTTGATGCTAAGTGATGAAAAAGAGAAATATGAAAAAGAAAAAATAAAAATCAGCGAAAGTTCTGAGCATGTCAATGAAGAAAAAGCAGAACACGTGGATCTGAGGCTAAAGCATTGCTTAGCGTATGTACTACATACATCAGGGACTACAGGGATACCGAAGATTGTCAGAGTGCCTCATGAGTGTATAGTACCAAATATCCAGCATTTTCAGTAAGTTCTATTCTTTGACTCTTTCTTAGAACCTATATTTTAGGCCAGGTGTGTGGCTCATACCTGTAATCCCAGCACTTTGGGAGACTAAGGTGGCGGATCACTTGAGGTCAGGAGTTCAAGACCAGCCTGGCCAACATGGTGAAAGCTGTCTCTACTAAAAAAATACAAAAATTAGCCGGGGGTGGTGGTGGGTGCCTGTAATACCAGCTACTGGAGAGGCTGAGGCAGGAGAATTGCTTGAACCCAGGAGGTGGAGGTTGCAGTGAGCTGAGAATATGCCACTACACTCCAGCCTGAGTGACAGAGTGAGACTGTCTCAAAAACAAAACAAAATAAAACAAAAAAACCTTGTATTTTAAAGGGAAAAAATAATTTTAAAACTTTTGGTTTTATAACTCTTGTTCCTAAATTAATAATCCTAAGAAGTAATTAAGTCTTTTTTGTTTCAGCTGTATCTGAACTTTAGTTCTCTGCAGACTAGGGCTTTCACCTATTTCATCCAAGCCCAGGGCCAGACACGGAACAAACAAATGATGTGATTAGAAGCTTTGCATCTTAATTATTAATAAAAAGGAGAAAGGATTTTCCTAGCAGAGGTACTAGCAGAGTTATATGAGAATGAAGGAGTTTGTCCTGCTAGAATGTCAGCGCAGGGCTGAGGAAACAGTGAAAGATCAGGAGCCTGATATGCCCAGTTGAAGGCTCAACTTAATCCAGTAGATGATGGGGAACCATTAAAAGATTCTCATTTTATTAAGTTCCCTCTTGTAGTAGTATTGTGGTGTTTGACTTGCTGATGTGGTCAAGAGATTAGAAATCGCCAAAGTTGACATTCTTAATTTGCCAAGAAAGAGAGGAGGAAGTGAACCTTAGGTCCTAGAAAATCAAAGGAGGATACAGAAATAGAAACCGCATGAGACACATATGTAATTTTATGTGATTTTAAGTTTTATGTAATGTTAAATGTTTAAGTAATATTCAAAAGTAAAATTGAATGAAAAGGGAAGAAAAAAGAATCAAGTGAAGTTAATTTTAACAGTATATTTTATTTAATTCAGTATACCCCAAAACATTACTTCAATATGTAGTCAACATAAACATTACTAGTAAGGTATTTTGCATATTTTATGCTAATCATCTTCAAAATCTGGTATACATTTTATACTTACACATCTCAATTTGGACTAGCCACATTCTTAGTGCTCAGTGGACCTGTGGTATTGGATGGCACATGCAGGCCTGGAAAGAAGAAATGGTTAAATGCTGGTAGAGAAAGATGTCTGTTGTAATTGACAATGTAGTCTTTAGTGACTTCTTAAGTCCCCAAGGTTGCAGATAGATTACATTAGGCTGGAGATAAGAGAATAGGAGATAACGAAATAGAGGTCATAAAAGTCAAATGTTATTTTCTAGAAACTGGTTTTAATGGAAAAGAGGGAATTCTGGGATAGACATGGGTGTTTTGTCTTTAAGATTGGAGAGGTTGGCTGGGTGCAGTGGCTCACGCCTGTAATCCCACACTTCGGGAGGCTACGGCAGGAGGATTGCTTGAGCCCAGGAGTTCTAAACCAGCCTGGGTAACATAGTGGTACTCCCTCTTTAAGAAACACAAAAAAATTAGCTGGGCATGGTGATCTGTGTCTATAATCCTAGCAACTCAGGAGGCTGAGGGGGAAGGATTGATTTAGCCCAGGAGGTCAAGTCTACAGTGATCCGTTATCGCACCACTGCACTCCGGTCTGGGTGACAGAGTGAGACCCTATCTTAAAAAAAAAAAAAAAAAAAAAGATGAGCGGTTTATAGGCTGAGAGTAGGGAGTTGGTAGAAAGGGTTGGTTTGAATAATGGAGTAGTAGTAGGAGTATTAACAAAGGAGTAAGATACATTTAGATGGGAGGGAATGGCATTATTTAAAATACTGAGTGGAATACCTCTTTTTTTGATACCCTCAAAAAGATTAGGATAGTAAAGTACGTACATTTCTTGGTGTTAGAGGAAGCCAGTTGGTTTTAACTTTTGTATGAGGCAGAAAGCCAAGTCATACCTAAGAGTGTGGGAGGTGAGGTGGGGGTGGGGATGTAGGGAACTTGAAGAAAATGTAGCAGATAAGGAATCTGAGGGAGGTGGAGAGACAGTCGACCACCAGGCACTGGCCCGGCAGTGGTAAGAATGGTCTGTGAAATGGGAGCAAACATTTACTTAATGAGGGTTGAAGGGTTGATTTATGACTAAATTATACAAATTTTTTGATCCTTGTTTGGTGCTTCAACTTAATTCAATTGATTTGCCTGTTAGAAATCCTTTTTTGTTTTGCTTTTATGTTAAGTGAGGTGGCAAATAATTCGATTCTAGAGAGATGAAATGTTAAAATATTCAATTTAAAAATTAAAACGGTAATGTTAAATTTTCTGTTTTAGACTTAGATCACTAAACTAGGGAGTACTAAATTTCAGACACATATTAGAACAATCTTATCTCCGTTGCTGGCTCCCCAGATATTACCAGAATAACCTATTAATAAGACAATGCTAGCTGGGCATGGTGGCACAAGTCTGTAGTCTTAGCTACTCCAGTGGCCAAAGCAGGAAGATTGCTGAGCCTAGGTGTTTGAGGCTACAGTGCACTGTGATTGAGCTTGGGCAACTGCAAGACCCTGCACTCTAGCTTGGGTGACAGAGCAAGACTCTGTCTTAAAAAAAAAAAAGACAACGCTGAGTTTTCTTGTGGATGTTGGTAAGAGGCAGCACTACCTCCACAGAGTATGATAGCTGCAGAAAGGGAAGAACTAGGTTTCATTTATTGAAATTTTGAAGTCTAATTTAGATAGATATTTCAAATCAGGGGATTAATTTTAAGGCTTGGATAAGGATAACTATTTTTTAAACATTTAAAAATTAGTTGTTTTTTTGACTTTGCGTAAGTTACTTAACCTCCATGAACTTCAGTTTTCTCCATTTTAAAATGGGGGTGAACTTTTCCTCTACCATCTGTGACGCAGTATCTGGGGGACTGAGAATTAAACTGACAAAAGACAGATTAAGAAAAAAATTTATTCCTATGCATATAGCAGTTTACAAAAGAAATGGAATTGCATTTTATTAAGTTCATTTAAATGTATTTGTAAATTTATTTGTTCATAAAATTTCTTTGTTCATAGGAAGAAGAAATAAATTGTTTTGGAAAGACAAATGGGTTTTCAGGAAAATAAACAGGAGATAAGAAAGTTTGTGATGATGCTTGGGTATGCAGGTGCAGTGGTCTTTCTGTCTTCTTCACAGCCATAACACTGTCTTCAGAGAGGGGATTTATGGTAGGTTTACCCTTGGTCTTGTTATGCCCAGACCGTTTATTCCCCAAAGAAGACCACCAGAGTCCAGAGTCAAAGCCAAGCGGCAAGGATCTTTACTGCAAGTTTAAACTTGGTCCCTCCGTTCCACAGCATACAAGAGGGCCCCGAACGATG
>NC_045436.1:131977846-132051569 GCF_002776525.5 Piliocolobus tephrosceles
TATATGGAGGAATGTGTTTGTGTTGGGCCCAGGGCTGAGGAATGTGTTTGTGTTGGGCCCAGGGCTGAGGAATGTGTCTGATCTCTTTCAGTCTTCCTGGGAGTAAAAACTACTCTGAAGAAGAAGTTTATGGCAGCCTCATTTGCCAGAAGTTTCTGCTTTTAGTCAGATAAGGGAAGCTCCAAGAAGGTTTCTTCTGCATTTGTTGAATCTCAAATGTCCTCTTTTTTTTTTTTTTTTTGAGACAGAGACTCACTGTCGCCCAGGCTGGAATGCAGCAATGCAGTCTCAGCTCACTACAACCTCTGCCTCCCAGGTTCAAGCTATTCTTCTGCCTCAGCCTCCCACTACAGGCGCACTGAAGGGGTGGCCTGCCCCTCCACACCTGTGGGCATTTCTCGTCGGGTGGAACGAGAGACTTGAGAAAAGAAAGAGATACAGAGACAAAGTATAGAGAAAGGAAAGTGGGCCCATGGGACCTGTGCTCAGCATACAGAGGACCCGCGCCGGCACCGGTCTCCGAGTTCCCTCAGTATTTATTGATAATTATCTTTACCATCTTTAGAAAAAGGGGAAGTGGCAGGACAATAGGGTCATAGTAGGGAGAAGGTCAGCAGAAAGACATATGAATAAAGATCTCTGACATGAATAAGTTTAAGGAAAAGTGCTGTGCCTTGATGTGCATATGCAAGCATCTCCATAAACCTTTTCAGTGCATAAAGAGCAGCATTGCCGCTAGCACGTCCTACCTCCAGCCCTAAGGTAGTTTTCTCCTATCTCAGTAAATAGAACATACAATCGGGTTTTACACCGAGAGGTTCCATTACCCAGGGATGGGCAGGAGACAGATGCCTTTCTCTATCTCAACTGCCAAGAGGCCTTCTTTCCTCTTTTACTAATCCTCCTCAGCACAGACCCTTCTACCCTTCAAGGGTGTCAGGCTGGGGGACAATCAGGTCTTTCCCTTCCCACGAGGCCATATTTTAGACTATCACATGGGGAGAAACCTTGAACAATACCTAGCTTTCCTAGGCAGAGGTCCCTGCAGCTTTCCGCAGTGTTTGTGTCCTTGGGTACTTGAGATTAAGAGAATGGTGATGACTTTTAACAAACATACTGCCTTCAGGCACTTGTTTAACAAAGCACATCCTGCACAGCTCCAAATCCATTAAACCTTGAGTCACCACAGCACATGTCTCCTGCAAGGACAGGGTTGGGGGTAGGGTTACAGATTAACAGCATCTCAATGGCAGTAGAATTTTTCTTATTACAGAACAAAATGGAGTCTTTTATGTCTACTCCTTTCTACATAGTCACAGTAACAGTCTGATCTCTCTTTCTTTTCCCCACACACGCCACCATAGCTGGCTAATTTTGTAGTTTTAGTAGAGACAGGGTTTCACTATCTTAGCCAGGCTGGTCTCGAACTCCTGACCTCAGGTATCTGCCCGCCTTGGCCTCCCAAAGTGCTGGGATTACAAGCATGAGCCACCGCGCCTAGCCTCAACTGTCTTTACCTTAAAATAATCTTCATACCAACTTGGGTTCTGAGTTAGGTTCTCACATAATTATACCTGCCTCACATGGTGGTTGGGAAAATGAGGAACAATATATTAGATACCCAGCCTAAGCTTCACAAGTAATATGTTTAAATGTTTGTTGCGTTCCACTTTTTTTCTTCCTTTAAAATCTGTCTCTTTTTTTTTTAACTTTTCTTATATTGAATGCATCTTAAGCTGCTTTCTTGAAATGAACTATATGGAACATTCATCCTCTATGCATGCATAACCTTGTCCATTTTTGTTCATAGAATTGAAAAACTAAAAATATTCTCAGAATTTAAGCTTTGTTGGAAGCCTGTTGGAAAGTTGGCTCTCCCCTGAATACCTAAGTAGGAAGCTAGACAATATATGTAAAGAATAATTCATCTAAAACTTGAAGTTTGAGGGTAGCCTTTGTTGGGCTCAGAAAATGATGCCCCAACGTATGGTACTTTGGCATGCTGAGTACTTTGAACCGAAGGACATTGGAAGGACTTCAGAAGTCAAGTCTCTTTCTGACCTTCTGCCCTTCTTTCTCTTGCTTCCCTTTCTCCCCAAGGCAGGCCGTAGTAACTGAACCTCTCTCCCTCAAAGATAGTCTTAAAACCTAGAGGCTGGGCATGGTGGCTCACGCCTGTAATCCCAGCACTTTGGGAGGCTGAGGTGGGTGGATCGTTTGAGGTCAGGAGTTTGAGACCAGCCTGATCAACATGGTTGAAACCCAGTCTCTACTAAACATTCAAAAAAATTAGCCAGGTGTGGTGGCACATGCCTGTAGTCCCAGCTACTCGGGAAGCTGAGGCAGGAGAATCGCTCGAACCCAGGAGGCAGAGATTGCAGTGAGCCTAGATCGCGCCACTGTACTCCAGCTTGGGTGACAGAGTGAGACTTTTCTCAAAAAAAAAAAAAAATCTAGAAATCTAGAAATATTAATCTAACCTTTATATGTAAGAGCTGGCTGTAAAGAAATTGCTCTTACTTACCTTGTCTGAAAGTAGAACACAAGACTCATTCCAGAAAGGGTCCTGCCCTACACATGGGAGGAAGAAATGCCACACAGAGAAGCCAGGAATTTAAAAGGACAGGCCTTGCTGGATTTTCCCACTCAGTTTATTACTCATTCCTTTTTTGTCTAATCACATTTCTACACAGCTGTCCACTCTATTGAATCTAAGCATTAAAATGGACGCTTTTCCCTTGGGTCTTTGGGTCTTCATTCTGAAGCCTCCAATGTTTCATGAAACTTTGATTAAATTAATTTGTCATGCTTTTCTGTTGTTAAACTGTCTTTTGTTTATAAGAGTGTTGGCTGTGAGCCTTATGATGGGGAGGAAAGGTATCACAGCCTTTCGGCGCCTACACCTTTAACATACAGTGAGTTTTTATTTTACCTGAGACACCATATACATGGTTATAATTTTTAAAATGTTTATACCATATTTGAAGCTCTTTTGAAATTAAGATGCTTTTAGATGTATTGGTGTTTGTGTGTTCAAATTGAAATAGTGTCATAGGCTCAACAATGACTATCCATGCTCTATAAGACCTAACCACATATATTCTTATTCTGCTTTTTGTTCAGATACTGAAAGAAAATGCCAAATAGAAAGGGGAGTCGGAAGTCTCTATTAAGCATCATTGAATAAGTATGACAGAATAAGGATTCTGCCAGAGGAGCAGAACCAGGAGTTAGATCAGGGATTCATTATAAGAAATTGGTTTACACAGTTGTGGGGGCTGGCTAAGCAAGTCTCAAGTCCATAGGGATCAGTTAGGAAGGGGTGATCACAAGCAGGCTGGAATCCCGTGGTCATGAAACTGTCCCAGGTGAAATCAGATTGGAGGGAAGGGAGATTAATTGCAGACCCAGTTGCTGTTTGGATCTCTTCTTCAGAGAAGGCCTAAAACCTCTTCTAAAGGCCTTCCAAGTAAATTCAGCCAACCCTGGATAATCTCACTTTTGATTAAGTAAATCAGCTGATTAGACTACAGGGTTTGATTGAATAACTGCTTGAAGAAGGCGTGTGTGCTGCTAAGCAGCAGCCACCCTTCTGTTCCTCAGCTCTCAAGAGAATATCCCTTGTCTCCTTCCCTAACAAGAAACATACTAGAGAGGGAATTCTGGGGGCAGTAGTTCAATCAAACCAAGTTGACACATCAAAAGTCATCACAGATGATAAAATATGTCTGGTAAAACATGGATATTGCTTTAAATGGCTGTTAATTCTTTCTTTTATAAAGAAGATTTCTTGAATTTTGATAGCACTATTTTGCCTAATTTAAGAGAGAAGAATAAAATCTGGCCAACATTCAGAAACTTTATTAATCATAAACACGTGAACACTTTTTTAGGCTATGTGCTTACTAAATGTTTGACGTTTCTTGTAACTGCATTCTGTTTTGCCTTAGGGTACTTTTTGACATCACACAAGAAGATATTTTGTTTCTGGCTTCACCTCTGACCTTTGATCCTTCTGTTGTGGAAATATTTCTTGCTCTATCAAGTGGTGCCTCTCTGCTTATTGTACCAACTTCCATCAAGTTGCTCCCATCAAAATTAGCCAGTGTTCTCTTTTCCCGTCATAGAGTGACTGTTTTGCAGGTACATTTTAGTAGCAGTGAATGTTTTGTTTATCATTTTTCAATATTTTAAGTGTTTTAGAGAATATTTTGTATTCCTGTAGTTCTTTACAATGGATTAATATAATCTGGTTAGATTATCAAGGGTTATCTCCTCATGATGTGACTTTTTTTTTTGTTTATTTGAAAATGAAAAAGATAAGTGAATTCTGCCTAGAAAATTATTTTATTTATGTATTTTTTGCATACTGTAATAACTAGAGGACCTTGACTTTGACTCAGATTTGTTGGATTTGAGAAGGATAGGCTGCCTCTTCTGTCTTAAAATCTATGTATATTGTGTTTCTCATGAAAAACTAGTATAAGTAAATTAAATTATAATTGAGTTAGGAATATAGATTTTCTTATTTTTACATCAGTATACTTTACATTAACCTACAGAAACAAGTATTTTCGAAATTTGGCCCTTTAAAATGTTATTTAAATGTGTATCTGACTGGTGATTAGGTCATGCAGGTACACAAGTATATGACTGGTACACAAGCCTTGAGTTACTACAGTGTAAGTAGCTAAAGGTACTAGAGAATTAGCAATATTATATGCATATCATAATATGTAAATATCTTTGTTAAGTATTTAACTGCTGTGAGCCTTAGGTTTTATCTGTAAATGGAAATAATACCCATCTCAAATAGAATTAAATGAGACAATGTAGCATAGTTCCTGATTGTGTGTGTGAGTCCATTCAGGCTACTGTAACAAAATACCATAAACTGGGTAGATTATAAACAACAGACATTTATTTCTTACAGTTCTGGAGGTGGGAAGTCCAAGATTAAGTCATCAGGAGATTTGATCTCTCACGAGGGGCCCACTTGCTGATTCATTAGACTGCAGTCTTTTTACTGGGTCCTCACATGATGGAAAGGGTTTTATAAGGGCACTAATCTCATTCATGAGGTCTCTGCCTACGTGACCTAATCACTTCACAAAGGCCCTACCTCCTAATACCATTGCCCTGAAATTTAGAATTCATTCCTTCTTTCCTTTCCTTCCTCCCTCTCTCCCTTCCCTCCCTCCTTCCTTCCTTCCTTTTTTGTCCCTCTCTCTCTGTTTCTTTCAACAGAATCTTGCTGTGTTGCCCAGACTGGAGTGAAGTGGCGTGATCTTGGCTCACTCCTGGGTTCAGGCAATTATTGTGCCTCAGTCTCCCCGAGTAGGTGGGATTACAGGCGCCCACCACCACACCGGGCTAATTTTTGTATTTTTGGTAGAGACAGGGTTTCACCATGTTGGCCACGCTGATCTCACTCCTGGCCTCAAGTGATCCTTCTGCCTCTGCCTCCAAAGTTCTGGGATTACAGGCGTGAGCCACTGCACCTGGCCTGAGAGTTAGGATTTCAACATACGAATTTGAGGGGGAGACACAAACATTCAAACTATGGTGTGTTATATTCATGTACCTATGTGCATATGTGCATCTTAATTATTAGTTTCCATTGTCTTTTTTTTTTTTTTTAATTGAGACAGAGTCTCACTCTTGTCGCCCAGCCTGTAGTATACTGGTGTGACCTCAGCTCACTGCAATCTCTGTCTCCCAGGTTCAAGAGATTCTCGTCCCTTGGCCTCCCGAGTAGCTGGGATTACAGGCGTGTACCACCATGCCCAGCTAATTTTTGTATTTGTAATAGAGACAGCATTTTGTGATGATGGTCAGGCTGGTCTTAAACTCCTGGCCTCCTGGCCTCCTGGCCTCAAACTCCTTAATCTGCCCGCCTTGGACTCCCAAAGTCCTGGGATTACAGATGTGAGCCACCACGCCCAGCTTCCACTTCTATTTTGATAAACTAAAATTATCAGGTTATTATCCAGGGTAACAATAGTTGAGAGGATATTAAATTTCTGCTACAAAAACAAAATTCGATACTTTGAACACTTTGAACTTTTTTAAGGCAATGTGTTTTTCATCCTAATTCATGTATATATATATAAACTAAGTATAGCAGTGTGGCTTGTTGGGTGTGAGGGGATATAAATTCTCATCTGTTGGTGAGTCATTCCATGAATTCTGTAGATCTGGGTAAGATTTTACTATAACTGTTTTATTTACCTGTAAAATTCAAAGAGCATATTTTTCAGGGGATGTTTGCAAAGTTCCTTGACAGATTTGACTGATAGTTACTAAAAGGGAAGGAGACTTTGCTTCTATGTCAGGTTAATGAATTCTACATCTTTAAATCTCATCCCCTTGTTTGATGTTTTAGCACTATCTCAGATAAATTTAGCAGTTGTTTTTAACCTTTTTGGGATCAAATTTTTCTGAGAAACTGACAGAAACTTACTCTTTTCCAAGAACATGACAAATTTTGCATATAGTTTCATGGTGATTTTATTTATCTCACAATAGTTATTGGGAATATTATCAGCGGATCACATTTGACTTGGTTTGAGTAAGGAGGAGCGGTATAGAAGCTGACAGGCTGTCCTTTCTTTTGTGTAAGGTACATGCCTTTTCTTATTCTGAATTTTAGCTGTGTTATCAGGGTTCATCTTTTCTTTCCTAAGTCTAGTTTCTTCCAAATGATATATAAGTCATCAAGGATTTTTGCTTTAATATAATATACTCTTTTTTATTTACTAAAGTGGTTGTTATATATATTTTATTTACAAATAAAAACCTTACCCAGACCTAATTGGACACGAAGCAGGGCTCTTAAAAGCTGTCAAGGCCAGGCGTGGCTCACGCCGGTAATCCCAGCACTTTGAGAGGCCAAGGATCACCTGAGGTCAGGAGTTCAAGACCAGCCTGGCCAACATGGCAAAACCCCGTCTCTACAAAAAACGCAAAAATTAGCCGGGCATGGTGGTGCACACCTGTAATCTCAGCTACTCAGAAGGCTGAGGCAGGGGAATCTCTTGAATCCAGGAGGTGTAGGTTGCAGTGAGCCAAGATCACACCACTATATTCCAGCCTGGACAACAGAGCGAGACTCAGTCTAAAACAAACCAACGAACAAACAAAAAAAGCTGTCAAACACATGCTACTAAAGCTTTGAAAATTGAAAAGAATAGAATATCTTGAGTTACTATGGGAGAAAAAGGCCCCCAAAGTGAAATGGACTAAGCTTTGGAGGAAATTAAAGACCTCTTTTATTTGTTTCAGGAATTAAGGAGTTTCTTGGGAAAGAAAGGATTGATTTTTTGGTTTATCACAAACCTGAAATATATTTGGATATTTTTTATTTACATACTCTGGGTAACAAAGTTGTATTATTTAAACTTGATGCCCTTTAAAACTTTTTTTTTTTGAGACAGGGTCTTGCTTTGTCACCCAGGCTGGAGCACAGTGGCACGCTTACGGCTCACTGCAGCCTTGACATCTGGGGCTCAAGTGATCCTCCCACCTCAGCCTCCTGAGTAGCTGGGACCACAGGTGCATAACATCATGCCTGGCTAATTTTTTAAATCTTTTGTAGAGACAGGGTCTCCCTGTGTTGCCCAGGCTGGTCTTGAACTCCTGGGTTCAAGCAGTCCTCCTGCCTCAGCCTCCTAAAGTGCTAGAATTACAGGCATAAGCCACCATGCATGGTCTAAAAGTAAAACATTTTAGAGTAAAATATTAGGTTGATACCTAGGAATGTGTCAGTATAATAATGTTTTCCATTTTTCCTGAGTTTTTCCTTAGTAAACTTGGAAGAAACTTTAACATTCCCTATTTTTTCTATTATCTGCTAAGTCTCATTTTTGTATGTCTAGAATGATTTACTAGCAAAGGATGTTGACTTATATTCTGCCCCTCAATTTATCATTTCAGTTTATGAGTATCTGAGAAGTATTTCCATTTTTTTATTTTTCATTTTTTATTTTTTTGAGATGGAATCTTCCTCTGTCATGCAGGCAGGAATGCAGTGGCGTGATCTTGGCTCACCGCAGCCTCTACGTCCTGGGTTCAAATGATTCTCCTGCCTCAGCCTCCTGAGTAGTTGGGAATACTGGTGAGTGCCACCACACCCTGCTAATGTTTGTATTTTTAGTAGAGACAGGGTTTCAGCATGGCTAGGCTGGTCTCGAACTCCTGACGTCAAGTGATCTGCCCTCCTTGGCCTTCCAAAGTGTTGGGATTATAGGCGTGAGTCACCACACCCGGCCTCCATTTTTTTGTTTTGCTGAGTATTCATAGATGTGCATTAATTTGTTGATTTCAAAGTTGATATTATCCTTAACACCAGAAATTAGGCCACAACACTGAAATTTGGCTTAGTGAAAATGAAGAGCCAGAACCATTTTATCCCTTATTTTGACAAGAGATTTTCATTATGATAAACCTCTTGGCATAACAGTTAAGAGCATGATTTAGGATGCCTTATAGTGTTGCCGTCATAATTTATTACTAAAAACCAGAATCTTAACTGGGACATAAGTACCTATGAGGGTGTAGAGTCATTCTACTATGTATATGTTTTGACAAGCCATGACCTTAAATCATTTTTCTGAATTAAAATTCAAGTTGTCTGTTACAACTCCATATGGATTTTATTGAGAGAAACAATTTAAAAATCTTTATTCCCATGTGACTTTTGGCTCTGGCCAAGTGAAGAGATTAACAGATTATCTTCCCCAAAAAAAGCAACTATAAAGCTGGACAAAATGGAAAAAAAACAAACAAACAAGTACTTCAACATTTGGAAATCAACCAAAGACATATAGCAATCTTAGAAATGTTTGTTTTTGAAAACTGCTGAATTTTGTGTAAAAATAGTGGAACTTCGTGGCATTCTGGTATGGGTCTGCTCCTATCATCCCCACCCCAATTCAGTCAACACACAGATTCTGTCTGTTTGAAGGGGCTCGCTTAATTTGTAATAGTCAGTAACACCCATGACCAGCTGCAGCATCTGTGGAAATGATGATCTTGAAGTAGGCCAGTAGGGAGGCCTACAGCTCCTTAGCCTGAGAGTTCAACAGCTCTTCTAGCCTGAGATTGCAGTGGTGGTGGGATAAGCATATTCCTGGCTGAGGTTATGCTACTTGGAGCTACTCAGGAGGCTGGGGCAGGAGAATCACTTGGACCTGGGTGGTTGAGATTGCAGTTAGCCAAGATAGTGCCACTGCGCTCCAGCCTGGGAGACAGCGTGAGAGTCCGTCTCAAAAATAAATAAATAAATAAATAAAAGAACATAAGGCCGGGCACAGTGGTTCACGTCTATAATCCCAGCAATCTGGGAGGCCCAGGTGGGAGTATCATCTGAAGTTAGGAGTTTGAGACAAGCCTGTCCAACATGGTGAAACCCCATCTCTACTGAAAAAATACAAAAAAATTAGCCACGAGTGGCTATAATCCCAGCTACTCAGGAGGCTGAGGCAGGAGAATCGCTTGAACCCGGGAGGCTGGAGGTGGATGTTGTGGTGAGCCGAGATTGTGCCACTGCACTTCAGCCTGGGCAACAAGAGTGAAACTCCATCTCACAAAAAATAAAAAGAAGAACATATATTTTTAAATAAACAACTAAGCAGCAACATCAGTGGCCACATATATGAGGGGAGACAGACTTCATGGATTTAGTCCAGGAAGATTACTAGCAAAGAAATGTACTAGCAAAAACAAAAACAAAAACAAAACCAAGCAACAGTAACAATTTTGTAAGGATAAGATTGTCAGTACATCAGTAAATACATTGTTATATCAATAAGATGTAACAATTATACATGTATATCCACCTAAAACTAGCTTCCAAATACATGAAACAAAAATGGACAAAATTGAAAACATAAATAGACAACTCAATGGTTGGAGATTTTAACACCCCACTTTCAATAATTGATTGAAAAACTAGACAGAAATCAGCTAGTATCAAAGACTTGAACAGCATTATCACCTAAATGCCATATATAGAGCACTCTATCCAATGATTGCAGAATTCTTTTTAAGCACATTTCATAGGATAAGTCATATGCTAAGCCACAAAACAAGTCTCAGTAAATTTAAAGGTGACTATTTGGGATTTATCCCAGGAATGCATGTTTGGTTTAACATCCAAAAATCTGTTGATGATATACACTACGTAAAGAATAATGAACAAAAAGCACATACCTATCTTAACAGATGCAGAGAAAGGATTTGACAAAATCTAACACCCATTTATAATTTTTTAAAAAGCTCCTAACAAACTAGAAATAGAAGGGAACTTTCCCAATATGAAGAAGGGCACCTACAATAGAACTACAGGTGATATGACACCATACTTGATAAAAGACTGAATGCTTTGACCCTAAGATTGGGAACAAGGCAAGCAAGTTTGCCTTTGCCACTTCAACATTCTGGTGGTTCTTGCCAGTACAATAAGGCAAGAAGGAAAAAAATTAAAGGTGCTTAACGTTGGACAGGAGGAAGTACAACTCTCTGTATATGCAGTTGGTGTGATCCTGTATATAGAAAATCTTGTAGGAGGGTGGGGGTGTATTTGTACATATATATTTATAGTATATGTATTAAAGAAAAATCTAAAAATGAAATTAATATTTACACTAGCATCAAAAACAATAAAATAGGAATAAAGCTAAAGAGCAAGATTAGTACACTGAACACTATAAAACATTGTTGATAGAAATTAGAGACCTAAATAATATTTTGTCTTTATAGATTAGAAGTTTTAATATTGTTGAGATTGCATTTCTTCCCAAATTGACCTGTAAATTAAACACACTTTCTAGCAAAATCCAATAGGCTTTTTTGTTAGAAATGAGTAAGTTGATCCTAAATTTTATATGGAACAGTGAAACCCAGTCCTGATTCATGCTATAGAATACTACTTAGCAATAAAAAAGAATAAAACTGTCGATACACTCAGCAGCAGAGATGAATTGTATCTATTATGTTGAGTGAAAGAAGCCAGGCCAAAACAGGCTACGTATTTTATGATTCCATTTATATAAATGGAATATATAATTTCTATTCATAATTTTATATATAATTTATATTAATGGAATTATACAAGATTATTCTGATCTATAGTGACAGAAAATAGATCAGTGGTTGTCTGGATAAGGGATCCAGTTGGAGAAGAGACTTAGAGTGGTACACAGGTAATTTTGGGAGTGATGAATATTGCTGTCATCTGAATGTTTGTGTCTCTCCAGAATTCATATGTTGAAATCTAATCCCCAATCTGTTGTTGTTAAGATGTGGGGCTTTCAGGAGATGACTATGTCACGAGGGTGGGAACCTCATGAATAAGATTAGTGCTCTTATAAAAGACACCTGAGGTTGCTTGTTGGTTCCTTCTACCATGTGAGAACACAACAAGAAGGTACCATCTGTGAAGTAGAGTATTCACCAGACGGTAAGTCTGCCCACACCTTGATCTTGGACTTTCCTATCTTCAGAACTGTGAGCACTACATTTCTTACCTAGTATACAGTATTTTTGTTATAGTAATCTGAATCAACTAAGACAGTTATGTTCATTATTTTGATTGTGGTGATGGTTTTGCTAGTATATATGTCTATCAAAACATATTAAATTGTATACTTAAAATAGTTTATTATATGTCAGTTATACCTCAATAAAGCTTTTGTTATCAATCTTTATTCAGTATTGTTTTACTTAGGCACATTTTTTAAGGAAAATTTGTATTAATTATTTTTATGTACAGAAAACTCAGCAGTGTACATTTAACCCAGTTTAGTGGCAAGTTCTTTAGCGTTTGCCTTTTCGAGCTTGGCGATGTGAGCCACAGACTTGGGAGCCAGGACATTGCCATACCAGTGACGGCGGATCTCATCGTGTCTGTCATTGTAATTGGTCCTGATAGCTTTCACTAGCTTAGCCAAAACGCCTTTGTCTTCCAAGTTAACCTGTGTGAAGGCGACAGTGGTACAGGTCTTCCTGTGGACTAGACATCCCAGTCTTGCCTTCCCCTTGATAATGCACTAAGGGACCCCCATTTTATGACACAGGGCAGGCAAGAAGACAACTAACTCGATGGGACCCACGTCGTGTGCAATCACCACCAGCTGAACTTTCTTGTTCTCCACCAAGGCGGTGATGGTGTTAACTCCTGCTGGAAGGACAAGTGGTCTCTTAGTGGGCACGTCCCCTTTGCCAGCAGCTTTCTTCTTGGCCCAGGCCAACAGCCTCTGCTTCTTTTCTTGCTTTGTCTGTGGTCTGTACTTGTGGGCCAGTTTAAGCAGCGGAGTAGCTGTTTGGTGGTCCAGGGCCTGGGTGAACTGGTTAATCGCAGGAGGCACTTTCAGCTGCTTATAGAGGATGGCTCTCTGCCGCTGCAACCTGATAGAGAGGGGCCATTTCACAAAGCGGGTGAGGTGTCTTTTGGGCTGGATGTCCTGTCCAGTGCCGAATTCTTAGGCCTTTTCTCAAACAGGGGATTCACCACTTTCTTGGCCTCCTGCTTCTTCATGACAGCAGGGGCCGGAGCCACCTTCTTTCCCTTGGCCTTCTTTCCTTTCAGCATCTTGGATGGCGGGAGGAGAGAGCTACTTAGGCACGTTTTTAAACCCTTTTGTATACTTTTTATACAGAGTAAGAAAGAAAAGATAAATTGATTTTATAGATTTTGTCCTTTTTATCCTTAAACCTTTTTGTATGAACTGTATGACGAAATATAAGTAATATTTTTGCTTGAGTTTTTTTCTAAAGCATAAGTGATATCCACATTAGGAAGATAATGTTGGCTCTCACGCCTGTAATCCTAGTGCTTTGGGAGGCCAAGGTGGGAGGATTGCTTGAGCCCAGGAGTCCAAGACCAGGGCAACACAGGCTCTATTTGTACAAAGAATTTTAAAAATCAGCTAGGTGTGATGGTATGTGCCTGTAGTCCCAGCTGTTCAGGAGGCTGAGGTGGGGTGATGACTTGGGCCTGGGAGGTTGAGGTTGCAGTGAGCTGTGGTCATGCTACTGCACTCCAGCCTGGTCGACAGAGTGAGACCCTGTCTCAAACAAACAAACAAACAAAAACAAAAACAAGAAAATAATGTTGTACCAGTAGTTTTCCAAATGGGATTTCCCATTTGATAAACACAGCCTTAATTTCCATGTGAGCTCTAAAAACTTTGAAATAATAACTACAGTGCTTACCTTTTTAAAGAAGTGAAGGGAAATAAATAAATTATTTTTAATGTATCTACAGGCAACACCAACATTGCTTAGAAGATTTGGATCTAAGCTTATCAAGTCAAATGTTTTGTCAGCCACTACTTCTCTTCGAGTATTAGCCCTTGGTGGTGAAGCGTTTCCATCATTGACAGTTCTTAGAAGCTGGAGAGGAGAAGGCAATAAAACACAAATATTTAATGTTTATGGTATCACAGAGGTATCAAGTTGGGCAACCATTTATAGGATTCCAGAGAAGATTCTTAACTCTACTTTAAAGTAAGGGTCTTCATTATACTATGTATTTCTAGGATCTTAACACTGACAGTGTTTTCGGTTTTTTTTTTTTTTTGAGACGGAGTCTCGCTCTGTCGCCCGGGCTGGAGTGCAGTGGCCGGATCTCAGCTCACTGCAAGCTCCGCCTCCCGGATTTATGCCATTCTCCTGCCTCAGCCTCCCGAGTAGCTGGGACTACAGGCGCCCGCCACCTCGCCCGGCTAGTTTTTTGTATTTTGTAGTAGAGACAGGGTTTCACTGTGTTAGCCAGGATGGTCTCGATCTCCTGACCTCGTGATCCGCCCGTCTCGGCCTCCCAAAGTGCTGGGATTACAGGCTTGAGCCACCGCACCCGGCCGTGTTTTTGGTTTTGATAGGCGCTGGGGTAATAATTTTAGAAACATAATTGTATCTGATATTTTAATTTGGGAATCCGGAAACTTCCTTAATATAGCTGGTGCCAAGATACTGCTACAAATTTTCGTACTAAATAGTAATGAATAACATATATGATTACCTTTCCACCTAACCTTTTCCTCTTGTCAGTCTTTGAATTATAGCATAACAAACTTTTTTTCTTTATTTGGTACAGTATGATTTAAATATATTGGAAAATATTCTATTCAAATGAAAAATTTTAAATCTGTTCTGGATCTTATTTTCATAGATGTGAATTGCCTGTACAACTGGGATTTCCACTTCTTGGAACAGTAGTTGAAGTCAGAGATACTAATGGCTTCACAATTCAGGAAGGCAGTGGCCAAGTATTTTTAGGTTGTTTTATATTTGTTGATTGGGAATTTTTTTTTCAAGAAAAATGATCTGATGTGTTAATTTTATTCCTTTCCTCTTTTTCTTTTGTCTATCTCATGCTTTTCAGTGATAATTTTTAATCTCATTCATATAGTCATGAAATACCAAATGTTACAATAATTGTTTCAGATAATAATGTCTAATACATTAATAAAAGTAATTTAGAAATTGTAACTTGGACCTTCATATTTATATTTATAACCAAAATTATATTTAATCAGTAGTCTAAGAATTTTTAAATCTATAAATTTTAAGAAATAAATTTCATTTTATCTCTTTGCTTATTTACTGAACTTATTGTGTCTAGTTTTATCAGATAACATTTTAAAATGAGCCCCTCTTTTAGTATTTAAATTTTGAAACTTAGTCACCAAACTTTTGGAGATGTTGTTGATTTTACGGTTTTTAATGTATTTCCCTTGAATTTTTATGACATTGGTGTTTATATCTTGGGAAGGTGGCAGAAACAGAGTGTGTTTTCTTAATGATGAAGTGACAGTACCACTTGGCACAATGCGAGCTACAGGAGACTTTGTGACTGTGAAAGATGGAGAGATTTTTTTTTTGGGACGAAAAGACAGTCAGATCAAACGTCACGGCAAACGTCTTAACATTGAACTTGTGCAACAGGTAGAATTATTTAAATATTGACTATCTATTAATATATGTAAGTATTAGCAGCCACCACCAATTTTCTGTGCTGGGGTCTCTATTATTTACACCTGACATTTTTGTGTTAGTGATGAATTACAATAAAAGGTATGAATAATTCAGGGTGCCCCTTATCCTCAGCATGAAGAGATGGTTATTCTTTAAATAAGTGACAAATTGGATTTTAATATTTGTGAAATTAAACTGGCTTATTTTGCTTTAGGACCTATTATTTTGAAAAATATTATGAACCCTATGTGCAAGTAATAGTAACAGTAGCAAAGCAATTTTTAAAAAAATCTCCAATATATGCCAACATTTAATTCAGCTGTTTTGATTTCAGACATTAAAAAGTAAGCTTTTAGGAAGCTTGTTTGTAAATATCCTCATTGGCAAATTGGGATAATCTCTCTTATAGGTTGCTGAAGAGCTTCAGCAAGTGGAGTCTTGTGCAGTTACATGGTATAATCAGGAAAAATTAATTCTCTTCATGGTGTCTAAAGATGCTTCAGTAAAAGAATACATCTTTAAAGAACTGCAGAAATATCTTCCAAGTCATGCAATCCCGGATGAGCTTGTATTGATTGATTCTCTACCATTTACATCCCACGGTAAAGTAATTTAAAGCAGATATGTTTCAGTGCCAAATGATACTAATTGTATTCATAACTAGCTTAATGATCACATAAATCTTTATTATTTTTGTAAATGATACTATCATTTATTATGATAGACCCTCTTTTGAACACTGTATAATTAATTCATTTTATCTTCAGAAAATCCTGTGGATAGGTGGTATTATTCCTATTTACAGATGAGGAAAATAAGGCTTAAAGAGGTTAAGTAATTCGGTGGGGCATAGTGGTGAGCACCTGTAGTTTCAGCCATTCAGGGAAGCTAAAGTGGAGGATGACTTGAGGCCAGGAGTTTGAGGGTACAGTATGCTCTGTTTGTGCCTGTAAATAACTACTGTACTCCAGACTTGGCAACATCTAAAAAAGAGGTTAAGTAATTTTCCAAAAATCATTTTGCTAGTTAGTGGTTATATTAGTATAGTAGTCAGGGTTCTCCAGAAACAGAACCAATATATAGATATATAAAAGATTTATTGTCAGGAATTGGCCCGTGCATTTATGGAAGCTAAGAAGTCTAATCTCCCTTTGGCAAACTGGAGACTCAGGAAAGTCAGTGCTGTATTCAGTCTGTGTCCTAAGGCCTGAGAATCAGGGAAGCTGATGATGTAAATCCCTGTTTGAGGACAGGAGGAGATGAGATGTCCTAGCTTAAGCAGTGACACAAAGAGGGTGCATGCCAGGTGTGGTGACTCATGCCTGTAATCCCAGCACTTTGGGATGCCAAGGCAGATGGATCACTTAAGGTTGGGAGTTTGAGACCAGCCTGGCCAAAATGGTGAAACCCTGTCTCTACTAAAAATACAAAAAACATTAGCCGAGTGCAGTGGTGCACACCTGTAGTCCCAGCTACTTGAGAGGCTGAGGTGGGAGGATCGCTTCAACCCAGGAGGAGGAGGTTACAGTAAGCCAAGGTTGCACCACTGCACTCCAGCCTGGGCAACAGAGTGAGACTCCGTCTCAAAAAAGAGAAAGAAAAAGGGTGCAAATTCTTCCTTTCTCTGCCTTTTTTTCTATTTTGGCCCTCAATAGTTTGGATGATGCCCAATCTACTTTACTGAGTCCTTAATTAGATTCATATACTAATCTCATCCAGAAGCACCCTCACAGACCCAGTCAGAAAAATGTTTAATCTGGGCACCCTGTGGCCCACTCACATTGACACATACAATTAACCTACACAATGGTAGAATTGATATTCTGTCTAGGACTGTTTTTTATTTTAATTTTATTTTTATTATTGTTTGTTTTGTCTGTCTAGCACTGTTTGACTTCAAAATATATAATCTTAATCACCATATTATATTGCCTTCCCAATATCATTTTTATTTAATATATACTTCAAAATGCAGTAATTGCTCAGTTAATGGAACCTATTTCTTTAACTCTTGAAATAGAGATAAATTGGATAAATATTAGCTCCTTTTTTTCTTTTTCTTTCTTTTTTTTTTTTGGAGACAGGGTCTCACTTCTTCACCCAAGCTGGAATGCAGTGGGCAATCAGGGCTCACTGCCGCAGTCTCAACTTCCTGGGTTCAAGTGATCCTCCCATCTAAGCCTCCCGAGTAACTAGAACTACAGGCCAATTTTTAATTTTTTTTTAGAGACAGGGTCTTGCTGTGTTGCCCAGGCTAGTCTTGAACACCTAGCCTCAAGCGATCCTCCCACCTCAGCCTCCCAAAGTGTTGGGATTATAGGAGTGAGCCACTATGCCTGGCCTGTTTCTCATCTATTTCTCTCTACATTCTTGGTAGCATCAGACAACTTTTTAGAATTCATTGTCGACAACAAACTCTTTATACAATTTCTGTGTTGTACAAAAAAAAAAATGTGTATGGCTAATGAATATATAAAGGCTTTGAGTGAAATTTTAAAATGTTTTAAAACATTTGTTATTTCTCTTTTATATTAAGGCAAAATTGATGTTTCTGAGTTAAACAAGATATATTTAAACTACATAAACTTGAAGTCTGAGAATAAACTCAGTGGGAAGGAGGACCTTTGGGAAAAATTACAGTATTTGTGGAAGGTACAATTTTTAAGTTACAAAATTATTATTATAAGGAGGTCATTTTATATCTTTAGGGAATGCTATCATCCTAACAAGTTGGATAAAATTTTCTGAGAATATTATTGCTGCCCAGATGTTAGGTATTACGGCTTCATTTATCCAATTTGTATTAAAATAAAGGTTAGCTTCTCTACTGTAAGACTAGATTAAGTTCCCCGTGAAGAAATTTATTGAAAGTGAAGTAGTCATAAAAGGCACAAGTAGACAAAACCTGTTTTGACATAACTTTTCTCTAAGAGGATCGGTGGAATGTAGTAACACTCTTGTCAGAGCTGAGAAAATAGCCAAATCTTGCTATAGCACAGTGTGTTGTCTGTTAGGCTTAGGGCTTACATCATTATTCCAAAAGAACTTTCAGTAACAATATGTATTTCTACTTGAGAGAATTTTTAAAATATATCTCAATAAATTAATAAATTTTCTTAAATAAAATACAGATTTTTCGCTTCTAAAGGGTTCTGAAAAGAGGATGTAATTGTGTAGCCTTATCTAAAAATAGAGGGTATCTAAGATAAAAGTCTAATCTACTTCATTTTTAGATTCTTGAAAAGTAATTTTGATTTATATGAAGCAACCAAAGACAAATTATTCCCATATTATAGAAATACTGGCTATTGGTATCTTGTGGGCTTTATAATTAATAAATCAGATGTTTTTGTCCCAATTTTATGGGTAAGAAAACAGCTCTAAAGGGAAGTATATTTTGTACTTTTAGAGTGAATTTGTGACAAAATTGGTAGCACAGTGATCTCCTTTAGCATAAATAAAATAATTTAAAACTTTATTTTATTATTAAAAGTATTTATTTTATATTTATAATTGTTATTATTATTATTATTATTATTATTATTGAGACAGAGATTTACTCTGTTGCCCAGGTGGGAGTGCAGTGGCACAATCTTGGCTCACTGCAACCTCCACCCCCGGCTTCAAGTGTTTGTCCTGCCTCAGCCTTCTCAGTACCTGAGATTATAGGTGGGTACCACCACGCCCAGCTAATTTTCATGTTTTAGTGGAGATGGGGTTTCACTGTGTTGGCCAGGATGGTCTCGAGCTCCTGACCTCAGGTGATCCATCCGCCTCAGCCTCCCAAAGTACTGGGATTACAGGTGTGAGCTACTGTGCCCAGCCTATATTTCTAATTATTAATGTAGGTACTCTCATCTCTCTATATTACCTGTAAATGTTGAAGTCTTTTGATTTTAGACCTTTACGTCACATATTTCTCTATTCTCTCATCTGTAGTCTACTCTGAATCTCCCGGAAGATCTTTTGAAGGTTCCTGATGAGTCACTCTTCTTAAATAGTGGTGGAGATTCCTTAAAGTCCATCCGGCTCCTCAGTGAAATTGAAAAACTTGTTGGTACATCAGTGCCTGGGCTTCTGGAAATTATTCTCAGCAGTTCCATTTTAGAGATTTATAATCACATTCTTCAAACAGTGTTTCCAGATGAAGATGTGACATTCAGGAAGAGTTGTGCCACAAAAAGGAAACTCAGTGACATTAATCAAGAGGAAGCCAGTGGAACATCTTTACATCAGAAAGCTATCGTGACTTTAAGTTGCCACAATGAGATTAATGCTTTTGTTGCACTGAGCAGAGGGAGTCAAATTTTGTCTCTGAATACCACTAGGTTTTCAACAAAGTTAGGACATTGCTCTTCAGCCTATCCTTCTGATTCAATTTCACAGACCAACATTCAAAATGTGAAAGACTTAAATTCTCCAGTTCTTATTGGGAAGTCAAAAGATCCATCCTATGTTGTGAAAGTTTCTGAAGAGGGGAAACCTGCGATAGGGACTCAGAAAATGGAGTTACATGTGAGGTGGAGGTCAGACACAGGCAAGTGCGTAGATGCCTCACCGCTGGTTGTAATACCCACTTTCGATAAGTCATCTACAACTGTGTACATTGGTTCCCATTCTCATAGAATGAAGGCAGTTGACTTTTACTCTGGGAAGGTGAAATGGGAACAGCTTTTGGGAGATCGAATTGAATCCTCAGCATGTGTATCTAAGTGTGGAAACTTTATTGTGGTGGGTAAGTTTTTAAATTTGAAGTTTGTGGAGTTAAATTGAATTACCATACAATAATCTTCATAGGCACAAGTTAAATTTTAAAAAATCTATGTATGATGGGTTTGGTTGCTGTCAAAAAATAATAGTCAACCCTATGCTGTTTAACAATGGGACTCCTGGCCTTGGGGTCAGGAGTCCCTGGATTTGAACCTATCTCTATAGCTATTATGAGGTCTGTGACCTTTGGCAGGTTACTGAACCTCTTAGAATATCACTTTCCTTGTGGGTAAAATGGGAATAATAATAAAATGTGTTCCTGCATCGCAAATACCCCAAAACTCACAACCTAGAACAACACAGATTTATTATCTCATAGTTTTTATGGGTTAGCAATTCAGGAGCAGCTTAGCTGACAGTTCTGGCTATAGCCATCTGAAAGCTTGACTTGGGTTGGAAAATCTGCCAAGATAGCTCATTTGCATCACTATTAGCAGAAAGCCTCAGTTCTTTGCTGGTTCTGACAGGAATCTTCAATTCTTGTCACATGCTCCTCTCTCTAGACTGCTTGACTGCCCTTAAAACATGGCAGCTAACATTCCTCAGAGTGAGTGATCCAGGAGACAGCAGGAAAGGAGGAACAGAGTACCTTTTATGACCCAGTGTCCCAAATTCCATACCATCATTTTTTGTTTTCTTTTGTTAAGTAGAAGTACATAACTCAGCCAGGCGTGGTGGCTCACACCCGTAATATCAGCACTTTGACAGACCAAGGCAGACAGATCACTTGTACCCAGGAGTTTAAGACCAGCCTGGGTAACATGCAGAAACTCTGTCTCTACAAAAAATACAAACATTAGCTAGCTATGGTAGTACATGCCTATAGTCCCAGCTACTTGAATGGCTGAGGTGGGAGGATCACTGGAGCCCAGTAGGTTGAGGCTGCTGTGAGTGGTGATTGTGCCACTGCACTCTGGTCAGAGCAAACAGAGCAGGACTCTGTTAATAAATAAATGAAATAAATAAATAAATGAAAAGTGCATAACTCAGTTCAAGCCACACTCAAGGGGAAGAGAATTAGGCTCCACCTCTTGAAAGGAAGTGCATCAAAGAATTCATGGACTTTTTTTTTTTTGAGACGGAGTCTGGCTCTGTCGCTCGGGCTGGAGTGCAGTGGCGTGATCTCGGTTCACTGCAACCTCCGCCTCCCGGGTTCAAGTGATTCTCCTGCCTCAGCCTCTTGGGTAGCTGGGACTACAGGCACACGCCACCACAACCAACTAATTTTTGTATTTTTAGTAGAGTTGGAGTTTCACCATGTTGGTCAGGCTGGTATTGAACTCCTGACCCTTGTGATCCACCCGTCTTGGCGTCCCAAAGTTCTGGAATTACAGGTGTGAGCCACTTCGCCTGGCCTCCTGGACATATTTTAAAACCACCAGAATCTTTATCAAGCTTTTGGGAGAATTAAATGAGATAATTGTTTATGAATCCATTGGTGCCTTGCTAGGAATGTGCCACCACACCTGGCTAATGTTTGAATTTTTTGTAGTTAGAGTTTCTGCAGGTTGCCCAGGCTGATCTCAAACTCCTGGGCTCAAGCGATCCACCTACCTCAGCCTCCCTACAGGCGTGAGCCACCATGTCTGGCGAGCATTTTTTCAAAGTGCTCAGTAAGTGTTAGCTACTACCTGCTGCTCAGTTTCATTAAGGTATAGGTGACTTTATTAGGAATATGGGGGTCCTGGGTATAGTATCTCCCCCTGACTACAACTCTCTTTTTACTCTCCCAGATATGTTAGGTTTCATTTTATATGCTCATGGAATCTTCATCAAAACTTTTCAGACTAAAGGCTTAGGAATAACTTTTCCTACTTGTGCTATCCTAGCAGCAGTCTACTTGAATCTGAATTTGATCCTTCCTTCTTCCCCTTTAAACAACAGCATTTTTAAAATTATACTACAGGACACTTTCAGTAATACAGCTGAAGGATAAGAAACTGCTGAATTGTTTCCCAAAGTGACTAAACTGTTTTGCGTTTGCACCATCGATGTGTGAAGGTCCAGTTGCACCACATTCTTGCTAGTACTTGGTATTGTCAGCTTTAATTTTTTTTGTTATAGCCATTGAAATAATCATGAGTGGTGTTTTATTGTGGTTTTAATTTGCCTTTCCCTAGTGACTAGTGATGTTGAACATCTTTTTTTTTTTTTTTTTTTTTCCTTTTTTTGAGACAGGGTCTTGCTCTGTCACCCAGGCTGGAGTACAGTGGCGTGATCATGGCTCACTACACACTCGAACTCCTGGGCTCAGATGATCCTCCCACCTCAGCCTCTGGAGTAGCTGGGACTACAGACATGCACCACCACACCTGGTTAATGTTTGTAACTTTTGTAGAGACAGAGCTTCTGTAGGTTGCCCAGGCTGGTTTCAACCTCCTGGGCTCAAGCGATCTGCCCACCTCAGCCTCCCAAAGTGCTGGGATTACAGACCTGAGCCACCATGTTCTGGTGAGCACCTTTTCATAAGCTCTTTTGCTATCTGTATATCTTTTATGAAGTGTCTATTGAAATCTTTTTCCCATTTTTAAGTTTTTTAAATTGAGTTTTAAGAATTGTTTTATGTATTCTGAATACAAATAATTTATCAGATATATGTTTTGCATGTTTTCTCTCAGCCTGGGGCTTGTGTTTTATTCTCTTAGCATAGTGGCATAGTGTCTTTTGAAGAGGAGTCCTTTATTTTGATGAAGTCCATTTTCATTTTTTAATGGGTCATGCTTTCAGTGTCATCTTAGCGATCTTTGCCTAACCGAAGTTCAAAAAATTTTCTTCTGTATTGTCTTTTGGAATTAAACTGAATTGACAGAAATCTTTAGCCAGGTGAGTTCTGGGGTGCTCTACTATGTAGGACATTTCTCTTTGTCATCTCTGAGCTGGTCACTACTCCCTTGCTACTAACTAATAACTGCCAGGGGGAAAAAAAGCATAAAAAGTACATTGGGAATTGGGTCTCAAATGAGTGGCAGTGGCCATAGGCAGAGCCATCTAGAGAGTGGACGTCAATGAAATTGCCCTAAATAGCTGTCCCCAAATTCTACTTCTCCTGATTTTCATGATCTCCAGGGAATTTCAGTGACCTTCACTTTGTAAATTTGAACAATCTCTACTTCCGGCTAGGTTATTTTGACTACACCAAGGTCAAGGATTCCTGCCCTGTCTTCTCATCCATAGCAGCAATTTGGGAAAAGTAGTTTAGTTGTTAAGAGCATAGGCTCTAGAGCTTGACTTCTTAGATTCAAATCTTGGTTCTGCCACATATGAACTGTGTAATTTTCCCCCAGTAATTTAGTCTCTCTGTGCTTCAATTTTATCATCTATAAAATGTGGTTATAATAGTACTTACTTCACTGTGAGGATTAAATGAATTAATAGATGTAACATACTTAGAATAGCACCTGACACATAGTAAATGCTCAATGAACATTGACTGTTAATGTTAGCACTTCTTAAACACCTTCTATGCACTGGGCATTTATTCACATTATCTGAATTGTCACAGTAACCCTGGAAGTAGATGACTCCACATTCTGCAGATGAATAATTTGGGGCTTAGCAACACTGGGTGATTTAAATGCCCAATGAGAGTTGTGATGAAATCTGAATCCAGATGTGTCAAAAATCTCTCTCCACCACAGTGTGCTTTATTATTTTTTCAGTAGTGAAGCACTTTTTAAAAATAAGTATGTAAAAAAATTAGTGAAGTACTTTTAAAAGACAAGATATATCTACTAAGTAGATATTTTACACAAGTGATTACTAATTCAGTTTCTGCTTTACATTGCTAAAATGTAAGCCAGACAAGCTGATCATAGAGCCTATGTATAAGAGGAGGACTGAATATAAGTAGCATGATATAGGCTAAAGAATTATTTTCCAGTAATATATCTATATCAAATCTTTTGTGCTTTGTTTCTTGGCAGGCTGTTATAATGGATTAGTTTATGTTCTGAAAAGTAATAGTGGAGAAAAATACTGGATGTTTACTACTGGAGATGCTGTCAAAAGCTCAGCAACCATGGATCCAACCACAGGACTCATTTACATTGGATCTCATGACCAGCATGCATATGCTTTAGATATTTATGTAAGAATTCACCTCAAATTAACTGGGCATGGTGGCACATGCCTGTAATGGTAGCTACTCCAGAGGCTGAGGTGGGAGGATTGCGTGAACCTGGGAGGTGGAGGTTATAGTGAGCCAAGATTGTGACAATGTATTCCAGTCTGGGTGACAGAGTGAGACTGTATCTCAAAAAAAAAAAAATTTACCTCATTAGTCTAATATCATAAGCATAGAAGCATTAAATTTCTAATACTTAGAAGAAGAGTGAGTAACTGTCAGGTGCAGTTGAGCCTTGGAACAGATATTAACTATTTCCCAAGCTTATCACTGTGGTCTGGGAAGAATAAAGCATTAATTAAGTCTTAATATCTTAAGACCTTTTTAACTTCATTACCAAATTTACCACAAATAAGTGTGCTACTCAGAGTTTTGGAATGTAAAGAATTTAGGATTATCATCTTGACAGTAGAAAAAAATGACAAAGGAAGATATCAATAAGATATTTTAAGACCTGATTACATAAAAATTAAAATGTTATATAAGAATTATGAAATTAAGCTGGGAAAATTTTTGAAATAGATGTGAAAAAGGTGGAAATTCATTTATGTTTATAAATATTAATGAAAATGAAGATCAAATACAAATTATTAAAATATAAAGATCCAGATAGATAGAAAAATAAACAAAGGACATAAATACACAGGACCCCAAAGAAGAGATGACTAGTAAATGTGTATAAATAGTTCATAAATTTAATAATCAAAGGAATGAAAATTAAGAACTCTGAGATAGAAAAACAAATGGTATTAGATTAGGAAACATATTCGTCATAACATTAAATGCTGATGAGAGTGGTAAGAGGTTGTAACTAGTGAGGCCTCTAATGAAAATGATTTGATTTGACCGTAGGTAACAATATCATATCCTTGGTCCAATAAAATTATTTTTTAGAAATCCTGGCAAAATAATCAGAAATATAGTCAAATATATGCATTAAGATGCCTATTTCTAAGTTGTTTGTAATACCTAGAAATTCCAAAAAACATTCAATGATAAGGTAGAGAAATTATTTATGTTCATATGGGATATTATGCATTAAAATTATATTTAAATAATATTACAAAATCAGTGAGCAAAACGTGATACCAAGTTGTATATTCAGAATGATCTCAACTATATTAAATCATGTGTGTGTATATACACATATTCTCAGATGTGTGCGCACAGACATACACACACACCCATACCCCAAAAAGAAATGAGAAAATGCTAAAATGTTAACACTGGTTGTCTCTGGGTGGTGTCCTTTGTCTTTATATTAATCTGATTCTCCATAATAGGCATGTATTTTATACTAAAGAAAAAACGTATGTTGACTAAACAGACATAATATCATGAAGGGTAGGATATATGGATTTGTTAACCATCAGCAAAAACAAATTAATTTGTTTTCTTATTTGCAGAGAAAGAAGTGTGTTTGGAAGTCAAAATGTGGAGGAACTGTCTTTTCCTCTCCGTGTTTGAACCCGATTCCACATCATTTGTATTTTGCTACATTGGGAGGACTTTTACTGGCTGTAAATCCTGTAGGCATAAAATAATACATATTGATTTTATTACCTATCTTTAAAGTTTTGAAATTTTTGCTTTGAGCTCTGAAAGTTTGAGTAGTTTTCAGTTATAGTAGTCCACATACACCAAACTAGAATTCATTAAAAATGATTGATACGAGATCTAGAAAGATAAGAAAATTTAAATTCCTGTGTGTGTGTGTGTGTGTGTGTGTGTGTGTGTGTATATATATATATATATTTTTTTTTTTTTTGACAGAGTCTTGCTCTGTTGCCCAGGCTGGAGTGCAGTGGTGCGATCTCGGCTTCACTGCAACCTCTGCCTCCCGGGTTCAAAATTGACAGATTTTTTTTCATCATATTAAGAACTTTATGTCCATCATAGGGATAGCTCTTAGGTGCTAGTGTTTTTCTTTGCTGATTTTATTGCAAGCCTTTTTCCTAGTTCTCATAAATAGCACTGATTGATTTAATATATGTATACCAGCTTCATTTATGTCTGCTTACCCCTATAGCGTTTTCTGCTATTTTAGTTCTACCCCTAGGAGATTATGAGTTTGTTTTTTAAAGGGTAACTGATTAGTAGGATGATGTAAAATGCTGTGAATTGCTTTTTCCTATGACAGGCTACTGGGAACATTATTTGGAAACATTCCTGTGGAAAACCACTCTTCTCTTCCCCACGATGTTGCTCACAGTATATTTGTATTGGCTGTGTAGATGGGAATTTACTCTGCTTTACTCACTTTGGAGAACAGGTAATGGAACGAGAAATTTTTTATATATAAAATTTTATATATCTATATAAATTTATATATAAAAAATAGGACTAGAAATTTTATATATCTATAGTTCTATTTATATATTTTTTTAAATTTATTTTTCTCAAAGGCAAAGCAGATGGTGACAACTGAAGTAACATTTTAAACATCATTATTCAACTCATGGTGTTGAGATGTTGAGAAGTAGTTCTATTTTAGTTGTGAAGCCATGGATTTCTTAATTTTTTAAAGAAGACATAGTAGATTTAAAAGATTTCTACACAAACATTGTTACACTTCTTTTGTCATCTCTCTCCCCCAATTTTAAAAAATATTACCAGTTTTTAGCATGTTTTATTATAACTTCTACTGAGATTATGAAAGTTGAAATAAAACCCCTGGTTTCTTTTAATTGATACAGACATTTGTACCTATTTATGGGGTGCATATGTGATAGTTTGTTACATGCATAGACTGTATAATGATTAAGTCAGTGTGTTTGTGGTGTCCATCACCGTGAGTACTTATCATTTCTATGTATTGGGATCATTTCACGTCTTCTCTTTTAGCTGTTCTGAAATACACAACATATTGTTGTTGGCTATAGTCATCCTACTCTGCTATTGAACATCAGAGCTTATTTTTTCTTACTATATGTTTTTACTCATTAATCTGTTTTTATTTTTTTATTAGCCAACCCAATCCCAACTTCTTCTTTTTTTTGAGACAGAATCTTGCTCTGTCACCAGGCTGGCCTGGGTTCAAGCAATTCTCCTGCCTCAGCCTCCCAAGTAGCTGGGACTACAGGCGCATGCTGCCATGCCTGACTAATTTTTGTATTTTTCGTAGAGATGGGGTTTCACCATATTGCCCAGTCTGGTCTCGAACTCCTGACCTCAAGTGATCCACCTGCCTCAGCCTCCCAAAGTACTGAGATTACAGGCATGAGCTACCATGCCCGGCCCCCAACTTCTAACATTCCATTTTCTTCCTCCATGAGATCAACTTTTTAAATTCTCACATATGAGTGAGAACATGCAATATTTATCTTTCTGGGCCTGGCTTAATTTCACTTAAGATAAAAATCTTCAGTAGCCAGGCATGATGGCTCACGCCTGTAATCCCAGCACCATGGGAGGCCGAGGCAGGAGGATCACGAAGTCAGGAGATCGAGACCATCCTGGCCAACATGGTGAAACCCTGTCTCTACTAAAATACAAAAAAAAAAAAAAAAATTAGCTGGGCATGGTGGCGTGCGCCTGTAGTCCCAGCTACTTGGGAGACTGAGGCAGGGGAATCGCTTGAACCCGGGAAGTAGAGGTTGCAGTGAGCCAAGATCACGCCACTGCACTCCAGCCTGCAACAGAGCAAGACTCTGTCTCAAAAAAAAAAAAAAAAAAAAAAGATAAAAGTCTCCAGTTCCATCCATGTTGCTGCAAATGACATGATTTCCTTGTTTTTTAGGGCCTAATAGTATTTCACTTCATCTATATATACATTTTCTTTATCCACTCATCCATTGGTGGACACTTAAGTTTATTCCATATCTTTGCTCTTGTGAATAGTGCTGCAGTAAACATGGGAGATGGGAGTGAAGATTGTCTCTTTGATATACTGATTTCTTGTCTTTGGGTAAATAGTAGTAGGACTGTTGGGTGTGATAGTTCTCTCCTTAGATTTTTGAGAAATCTCCATACTATTTTCCATGATGACTACACTAATTTACACTCCCACTAGCAGTGTAAGTTCCTTTTTCTCCACATCCTTGCCAGCATTTGTTATGTTCTTTTCGTAACAGCCATTTTAACTGGGTAAGATGATACCTCATTGTGGTTTTGATTTGCATTTCCCTGATCATTAGTGATGTTGAGTGTTTTTTTCATATACCTGTTAGCCATTTGTATGTTTTCTTTTGAGATATGTCTGTTCATCTCCCTTGCCCACTTTTTAATAGGACTTGTTGTGTCGAGTTCCTCATATTCTAGATATTAGTCCCTTGTTGGATGAATAGTCTCCCATTCAACAGGCTGTCTCTTCACTCTGTTGTTTCCTGTACTGTGCAGAAGCTTTTTAGCTTAATATAGTCCCACTTAACTATTTTTGTTTTTGTTTTAGGCCTTAGCCATGAAAGCTTTGCTTAGACCAGTGTCCTGAAGTGATTCCCATATGTTTTCTTCTAGGAGTTTTAACTAGTTTTGGGTTTTATATTTAAGTCTTTAATCCATCTCGAGTTTATTTTTATATACAGTGAGAGTGAGGAGTCTGGTTTATTATTCTGCATGTAGAGATCCAATTTTCCCAGCACCATTTATTGAAGAGGGTGTCCATTCCCCATTGTGTATTTTTGACACCTTTCTCAAATCTCAGTTGGCTGTAACTACTTGGATTTATTTCTAGGTTCTCCATTCTATTACATTGAGCTATCTATTTTTTATACCAATACAGTGCCATTTAGCCTTATTTTGAAGTCAGTCACTGTGATGCCTCCAACTTTGTTCTTTTTACCCAGTATTGCTTTGGCTATTCTGGGTCTTTTTGGTTCCATATGAATTTTGTTATTTTTAATCTTATTTTTTGAGATGGAGTCTTGCTCTGTTCCCCAGGCTAGAGTGCACTGGCATGATTTTGGCTCACTGAAACCTCTGCCTCCTGGGTTAGAGCCATTCTCCTGCCTCAGCCTCCTGTGTAGCTAGGATTACAGGTGTGTACCACCACGCCTAGCTAATTTTTGTATTTTTAGTAGAGACGAGGTTTCATCATGTTGGCCAGGCTGGTCTCAAACTCCTGACCTCAGGTGATCCACCCGCCTTGGCCTCTGAAAGTGTTGGGATTACAGATGTGAGCTACCGTGCCCGGCCACAACTTACAACTTTTTATCATTGCCCATGAACTCTTCCTTTCAGCGCAATTAATTCTTTTTTCCTACATTTGGAAAAAAGAATATATAGTTTGTAATAAGATACATTGAAAACTGGTCTCACATTTTTTTTTTTTTTGAGACAGTGTCTCACTGTATCGCCCAGGGTGGAATGCAGTAGCATGATCTTGGCTCACTGCAACCTCCGCCTCCCAGGTTCAAGTGGTTCTCCCACCTCACCCTCCCCAGTAGCTGGGACTATAGGTGCCTGCCACCACACCCGGCTAATTATTGTATTTTTAATAGAGACGGGGTTTCACCGTGTTGGCCGGGCTGGTCTTGAACTCCTGACTGCAGGTGATCCACCTGCCTTGGCCTCCCAAAATGCTAGGATTACAGGCATGAAACACCTCACCTGGCCCAGTTTTTAATAAGATACATTTAAGGCTGGGTGTGGTGGCTCATGCCTGTAATCCCTACACTTTGGGAGGCTGAGGTGGGTGGATCATGAGGTCAGGAGATCGAGACCATCCTGGCTAACATGGTGAAATCCCAACTCTGCTAAAAATACAAAAAATTAGCTGGGTGTGGTGGCACGCACTGGTAGTCCTAGCTACTCGGGAGGCTGAGGCAGGAGAATCACTTGAACTCGGTAGGCAGAGGTTGCAGTGAGCCGAGATCGTGCCACTGCACTCTAGCCTGGGCAACAGAGCAAGACTCCATCTCAAAAAAAAAAAAAAGATATATTGAAAACTCAATGTAGTTTTACCTTTGAACTCAGTGTCTCTGAATAATACTAACTCTTGGAGCTCAAAATTAATTTTACTTATTATGCATGGCAGTGAATCACATGGTAACAACACTTCAGTATATTTTGTTTTGGATTTTAGATTTTACCACTGGGACAGAGATCTAGTGTCAGAGTGCTTCTTTTCAGAAAAAGCCATTTTGTCTGTGTATAGTTACCATTCAAATAGCCTATATCTCTTAGATTTGCATTAAGAACCTCATAGAGCTTTAAGGGAGAATTGGAGCAATTAGATGAATGAATTATATTTATTTTTATTACTTGTTATAGGTTTGGCAGTTCTGTACCAGTGGACCAATCTTTTCATCCCCGTGTACCTCACCATCAGAGCAAAAAATATTTTTTGGTTCCCATGATCGCTTTATCTACTGTTGTAACATGAAAGGTCACCTGCAATGGAAATTTGAAACTACTTCAAGGGTCTATGCAACACCGTTTGCTTTCCATAACTGCAATGGCAGCAATGAAATGTTGCTGGCAGCAGCATCTACTGATGGGAAACTGTGGATCCTGGAATCTCAGAGTGGACAATTGCAAAGTGTTTATGAACTTCCTGGAGAAGTCTTCTCTTCTCCTGTGGTCCTGGAATCAATGCTCATTATTGGGTGTAGAGATAATTATGTTTATTGTCTGGATTTATTAGGTGGCAATAAAAAATAATCAAATACAGTCCTTATTTATATAACAAATGTGAATGTTTGAAAATATTTTACCATTATAGAGCATGTGGATAGTCTTATTTTATATTAAAGATTATATTTTGGCTAAGAAACGGACACTTGTCTACTACACCTGGTTGGAGAACAACTATATTTTACTTCCCATAGGAACAACAGAAGATTTTACAAAGAGAGAACAAAACACATCAATATATTTAGTAACACTTTTAATTAGGTGTGATGGTTAACTTTATATGTCAGCTTGACTGGCTAAGGGATGCTCGGATAGCTGGTAAAACATTATTTCTGGGTATGTCTGTGAGGCTGTTTCTGGAAAAGATTAGCATTTGAATTTGATTGAGTAGACTGAGTAAAGAAGGTCCTCCCTCACTAGTGTGCCAATGTGGGTGGCATCGTTCAAGCTGACGAGGGCCTGAATGGAACGGAAAGGTAGGGGAGGGGCAAATGCTCTCTTCTTGCTGAGATGTATCCATCTGCTCCTTCCTTTGGACATCAAAGCTCCTGGTTCTGAAGCCTTTGGACCACTCTCCTGGGTCTCCAGTGTGCAAATGGCAGATGGTGGCACTTCTCAGCCTCCATAATCACTTAAGCCAATTTTCATAATACAGCTCTCCTAATCGCTAGGTTTCTATGGAGAACCCTAATGCATTAGGCTAATTTTATGTTTTTTTCTTTAAAAAAGATCCCGGCGGGGCCAGGGGGAGGATCAGAATATACTTAGTGGGTTAAAAACCGTCTTTATTACATGAATTTGCCATTCATGGCAAAAGGTTTTTCAAAGGCAGGATCTAGTTATCAAATTACGTTCCTTAATTATTTTTAATGAAGTACTAATGTAGACTAAAATATACACACACACTGTGCCCCAAACACAGTGCAATTTCATGTTTATACGTGGTGATTTCACGCGTTCATTGTTCCTAGCAATGCCCTTTCCTTAAAATTTTGATCTTTTGCTCATCATGGAATGGGTTTGGTTTTTTTTTTTTTTTTGCATTAATTTTGATTTTTTAAAAATACTGCATTAAAATAGTATTTCCCTTGCTTACTAAGTTTTCTGGCAGCCAAGGCAAGTGCTCACATGCCTAACTCACTTTTCATTTCACCAGGGTCTGGCCCTGTAAGTCAGTATATCTGATGTGTGGCCATAAGCTGCAAATTCTCACGTGCTCTCAGCTGCTGCTTCTGCTGCTGCTGCTGAGTAGCCCATGCTGTGAGGAGGCTGTACAATCCTTTTGTCTGAGACCCAGACCAATTCCAATTTAGGATTGAGACAAACATTTTATTTGCCCCTGTTCATTATTTTTCTCGAAAAATACCTAGTAAAAAATATAATACAACACCTTGAAATTGTTCTTGTTCAACAAAAGCTATGTAAATATAATGAGATTGTTTTGTAGACAGTCATTGAAATCAAATTCCATCAGTGCCAAAGGTCTCGTGGGTATTTTTTATTGAAAGATCTTTTCCCTTCAATAATGGACATTTTACATTAAAACTTTATACAACCAAAATATCCAAATTATATTAAAATCACACTAAGGTATTTTCATTAAGTCTCTAACTTTACTGTTGGTAAAAATATTAAGACACTTGTAACTAATGTTTCTGCTTTAAAATAAGCAATTAAACTAAACGTCACAAGAAGAGACAATACATACTATACATTTGCAGATAACTGGCTAAATGATAATTTAATAGTAATTAATAATGTTTGTGTGAGAAACAATTGCACTTGAAAAATTAAAAAAGTAAACAAAAAACCCTCTAGTTTTATATATAAGTCTATGAACAGAGGTTAATCATCTATAACCTTGCCAGGAGAAGTGTATGTTTGTTTAAATTAAAAAAAAAAAAAAAAAAAAAGCTTGCATTTAACATAGTAATCATTCATTTTAAAAAAAAGTCTTGAACTTTTTATATGTTTTTGCAGAATTTCCCCCATAGTTTGTTGCTCTGAAGACTGCAACACAACTAAAGCAAAATAACACTTCATTGGTATTTAGTGCAAATTCGGGGTGATTTTGAAATGACATGTTAAACAAGTACCCTTTAGAAGCTGTTAGAAGTACGTACTGTGACTGCCCTTTCTTCAGTGTACTCTTCTTTTAAAGACTTTGATGGAAAAATTTTAACTGAGGTATTTCGCCTACTTTGTTTGGGCACAGTGATATCCCAGCCAATACAAAGTTGACACAACTACCATTTTTTGTAACTGATCTTATTTCCCCACCTGTTCCCTGCCATAATTGGGATATTGTCCAAAGCTGACAGGATGAAAGAAAAAGTCAATTCAGAAGAATTACTGTAGCATTATCATTCCAGGGCTGTAGGTGGAAACATTTCCATTAAAAAGTGTTATATTAGTGAGGAAATCATTGGAACTAACAAATGCCTACATACAAGATTTAGACATGAACATTAGTATGGAAGACGTGCAGTGAAATACTAATTGCTTGCCACAGCAATAAAAAAAAGTTACATTGATTTTTAACAGTCTGAAGGTCCAGTATATATAATATTAAATCCAACTTGCAAGAGTACAACTATCCACTTGACCACACACGCCAGCTGCTACAGTGACGCTGAGCCATTGTTTCTAGAAAGAAAATGGTTTCTACATGGTAAGTAACTTTGCCATCATCCTTTATTTAAGGTACATGGTAGAATAACAGCACATTGCATATTGAGCGAGCATATAGTAATGATGGATACTTAATAAAGCACGTTTTAGTAGGTGAGGAAAAAGGACGTAATTCCCTCTGCACAGAGCAAAGGATGTGTACCTGTGTACCTATATTTTGGAGTAAGAATCTAAGAAAAGGGGAATATGCCAACACTATGAAATACAAGGTTAGCACCAGCAATATGTGAGTTTGCTGGTATGTCTACGTTTCACGTAAAGTAAATTTAGGGAAATAAAAGTGAATATATGTGGCTTTTAAACTGCCAAGTCCCTTCTTTGTATGCACATGTGTATGATAATAAAAAGGCCACTTAAAACTCAGATGTTTTTTAAAGGTAGCAAGGTGAATGCTCAAAATTAGAAATGCTACTGGACATTTGACTCTAAATATGAATTACTCAATTATAGTAAAGAAAAGACTTTCTGCAGGAAGTCCTTATTACAAAGGCTCCAAATCTTGGCTCCCTGTTAATTTTCCCTAAAGACCAAAGGGAATTTTCAAACATGTAACGTCAATAACCTGTTGTTTCTTGTAATAAATGGCTGGCTTGGGGGGTTGTTTTTATTATTTTTCCTGTCTCACCGTTGCTTTTTGAGTGAATGAGCCTCCCCTTCGAAGTCTGAAAAACTAGATTACATTAGGATCAGTGTTTGTCTCAAAGTTCTTAACCTTTGGGATCTATCAGAATTGATAAGAAGCGTTTTTGCCAGAATACATATTCCTGGCCCAGTCCGCACAGGCTCTGATTGAGTAGGCCTGGGTGGGAGCCTACACATCGTAACAACCACTGCCCTAGATGGAGATTCTCGAGACAGAAAGCAAACTTGTAGCTCTGATCTAGAATTGCCTTTCTTCACTACATTAAATTAAAATGTTCCCTGGGAGCCAGCTGGGCCAAATGCTTCACATGTCCTTAAGGAGGGTATTGGAATAACGAGGCCTCACACTATGAATCCACAGTGTGGTAAAAATGTGAATGGATGTGCCTTCTGTGTTACAGCTTCAGAGTGGGGAAAACTCATGAAAACTAACATGGGCACAGTTGGGAGCCAGAATGTTGTGATTCCCAGTTACTCACTGCATTCAGGAGAATGGGTGTTCTCGCTTTTAGCTAGATATGATCCTTTCACCATTACCGCAGAAAGGATAAACATTCCCACACATGGTAGAGTAAATGTTTTGGACAAAGAAAATTAGTGCATAGAATCAAAAAACCATTACAAAAGGTTGGCAAAAGTACATATTCTGAATGGTGTGTGGGTGGGTGTGTGTGCAAGGCCATGGAATGGGCATGGGCAGGCTCTCATGAGGAGTTCTTAGCTTAGATATTTTGCTTCATGTGGTCCTGTGGACGGAATTTTCTCTTGAGAACTAGGAGGAGCTCAAGGCACCAGGACCTAGGGTTGTGCAAATCCACTCTTTACAACGAACACCACCAGTTCAGTTTCTAAACATTATTTTACAGCCTATAAAACATGCTTCTTTTCCCTAGCTTGATTTCTTTACCCCATATAAAAAATAAATAAATAAAAAGGGCAAGAGAGGAGCCAATAACTGGCAGTAGGGATTGGTGACAGTCACTCTTTACTTAATAATCTGTGGACAGTCGCTCCAAGCCTTTGCTTTCCTTTTGGCCAAAGCCAGCCAGGCTGGTTCTGTTGACACGGGGGCAGCATCCGGGGTGGAAAACCTCTTGGTGACTTCTTTCACTAGCGGCGCTGGGGGAGCCGAATCGGAGATCTCCACTGGGTTTTGTTTTGAAGGAAAAGGAAAAAGTAAGTTCAGAGCCACATTACACATTTTCTTTTTAATTAACAGATAAACTGTATGTATTTATCATGATAAACTGTATGTATCTGTCATGTACAACATTGTTTTGAAATATATATACATTGCAAAATAGCTACATCTAGCTAATTAAAATATACAAAACCTCACAGTTATCATTTTTGTGGTGAGAGCATTTAAAATCTACTCTCTTAGGTCTCTTGAACATATTCCTCTTATCTAACTGAAATTTTGTATCCTGTGATGAACATCTCTCCAACACCCCCCACCCCAGCCATATTTTGATTTATCAGAAGTGTGAGACAGAAAAAAGAAAACCCAGTGAAACACAGACAGGCAAATTCCTGGACTCCCTCAGTGAGGAGAATGAAGGAAAGCAAGCTGTGTGTTTATAACTCTTGCACACAGAATTACAACAACCAAAGTAGTCAGTTTTACTTTCAAAGAATTTCCAGAAGCCTAATCTGTATAAAGAAGCTATGCCTGCATGATATCCAGTCAATTCCATGAAGAAAAAGATCAACTCAACAGACTGGATCTATTAAGCTGATGAGGTTAAAAGCTACCTTCCTGGCCGGGCATGGCGGCTCACGCCTGTAATCCCAGCACTTTGGGAGGTCAAGGTGGGAGGATCACTTGAGGTCAGGAGTTTGAGACCAGCCTGGCCAACATGGTGAAACCCTGTCTTTACTAAAAATACAAAAAGTAGCCAGGCTTGTTGGCAGGTGCCTGTAATCCCAGCAACTCGGGAGGCTGAGGCAGGAGAATCACTTGAACTCTGGAGGCAGAGGTTGCAGTGAACTGAGATCGCACCACTGAACACTCCAGCATGGATGACAGAGTGACACTCCACTTCAAAAAAAAAAAAGCTACTGTCCCCACAAAAGCATCCACTGGGTGCCTCTACCTCTGAGTCTCACAGATCCTGCCAGCTCCCATGACCTTCATCCTTGTCTCACAGTTCCTTTACACCGTATCACTTTCTTTATTAGAGTGTACAGGCTTCTTAATGTGAGAGAGTGCTTGTCTTATCTTTGAGTCATATTTAGTGCCTATGGCAGTGGCTTACACATATGTTTCTAGAACTCAGGAAATACTGACTGAGAAGACAAAATACTTTAGAATAAAGACTTGCTTTATTAAGCTAGAACCACTCCGAGTTGCATTAATCCATTAGTACTTCTGATAAATCAGGCAGAGAAAGATTTGATCTCTTTGACTTTGGGGCTTTCACTTTATTTTGAAAGAAACTCATTCTCTCTCTTTTTCTCACTCTTTCTCTTTCTGGTTCTAACAGGTAGAACCCTTAATTCCTATAAGTAAAATCAAATGACATAATGCCTATGAGGTTCTTAAGAAATTACACAGCAATCTAAAGTGGTTTTCAAATATAAAGCTTTGAGCCAGGCACAGTGGCTCACGCCTATAATCCCAGCACTTTGGGAGGCCAAGGTGGGCGGATCACTTGAGGTCAAGAGTTCGAGACTAGCCTGGCCAACTTGGTGAAACCCTGTCTCTGCTAAAAATACAAAAATTAGGGCCGGGCGCGGTGGCTCAAGCCTGTAATCCCAGCACTTTGGGAGGCTGAGACGGGCGGATCACGAGGTCAGGAGATCCAGACCATCCTGTCGAACACGGTGAAACCCCGTCTCTACTAAAAAAAATACAAAAAACTAGCCGGGCGAGGTGGCAGGCGCCTGTAATCCCAGCTACTCGGGAGGCTGAGTCAGGAGAATGGCGTAAACCCAGGAGGCGGAGCTTGCAGTGAGCTGAAATCCGGCCACTGCACTCCAGCCTGGGCGACAGAGCCAGACTCCGTCTCAAAAAAAAAAAAAAATACAAAAATTAGCTGGGTGTGGTGGCATGTGCCTATACTCCCAGCTACTTGGGAGGATGAGGCAGAACCCAGGAGGAGGAGGCTGCAGTGAGCCGAGATGGCGCCATCACACTCCAGCATGGGCAACACAGCAAGATTCTGTCCCTCACCCAAAATGCCAAACAAAACTAAAAAAACAAATATAAAGCTTCCCTCTGTCACCAGTAGTAAATATATCTTTAATAGTGAGACCTCTTAATATCTCCTGACCTCAGGGAACCACGGCATAGAAAAGCCTGGGTCTAGAGATTAGAAGCCCTTTGGGGAATAGTGGAGCCTCGTGGGGAAAACAGATGCCCTATTAACCCCTTGGAGGGAGCCTGTTCAGAGTCATCTATCCTCCAAGTGATTGGTAATAACAAGATAGTTGGATATATTACATCACTTTTACCTTTTAACCAAATAAAGAATATTTTCTAAATGTGTACATCTCTTACATGTCATGAACATATAAAAACTGCTGTTGTTAATTAACATCATGGACACTGTGCTGAGAAACCTTACTCTGTAAAGTCACAGACCATCAGAAACCTGTTGCGTGAAATCACATCAGTGAGAACAGACCATTTCACTTTTGCCTGGAGCATCTGAGCCAAGTGTCACCATGACATAGAGATGCAGTTTCCATTTCCAACCCAGGTGCAGAGCTCCGGATAGCGGTTTTCAGATACAACATTTTACACGTTTATCTTTTCTGTTTTTGTTGTTTTTGAGACACTCTGTCGCTCGGGCTGGAGTGCAGTGGCACAATCTCGGTTCACTGCAACCTCCACTTCCTGGGCTCAAGCAATCTTCCCACCTCAGCCTCCCAAGTAGGTGGGACTACAGGTATGCACCACCACACCTGGCTAATTTTTGTATTTTTAGTAGAGACACGGTTTTGCCATGTTGCCCAGGCTAATCTCCAACTCCTGGGCTCAAGCAGTCTGCCTGCCTTGACCTCCCAAAGTGATGGGATTACAGGCATGAGCCACCATACCTGGCCCACATTTATCTTTCTTTTGTGTATTTTTAAAATTGATATATATATATATATATATACACACACCATACTTGTATATATTTTGGGGCTACATGTGGCATTTTAATACATGTAAATAATGTGTAATGATCAATTAGGGTAAGTTGGATATCCATGACCTCAAACATTTCAAACATTTATCTTAACTTTGTAGTTTTAAAGGAAACAGAAGCCTGAACACACTTTTCCGCTCAGTCTTGGTATTATCTCCTTTATGTACACCATGGCTTTGATCTGACTTATTAAAATGCTACTCCATTTAAATTTTACCTAAACTTCACCCTTTACCCCAAGTCTTACTATAATTTTGTCTCTTCCCTTGTTTA
This sequence comes from Piliocolobus tephrosceles, assembly GCF_002776525.5. Taxonomy (NCBI): domain Eukaryota; kingdom Metazoa; phylum Chordata; class Mammalia; order Primates; family Cercopithecidae; genus Piliocolobus; species Piliocolobus tephrosceles. The sequence goes on from NC_045436.1 coordinate 132,016,037, forward strand.
GAAGGTTCTTCTGTAAGTTAATAAACCCAATTTTGTCAGAATATAGGTACAGGGTGCTGGAGATGGCTCATACTGCCGTGCTAAACGTGCACAAATGTAGAGAGCCAGCTGACATCATATTGGTATAATAGCTTTGAACTGGATTGAAGATGCTCCAAACAAAGGTCTCTCCACCCTCTCAAGAGCTAACTGTTAAGTATTCACCAACACACCACTGATAGTGGGTGAGTTCCTGGTGGTCTTTATCAAGAGCTTAATCAGTGTCAACATTTATGAATGAGGTTATCAGACAGCCTGTGCTTTGAAATGCTTGAGGTGCTCTGTTAGTCATTACACTGTAGGATATAAAGCACGCTCTACAAAGAGAAACCTGGAACTACAGTTACAAAACAATGGACCTGCTCTCTACCTGTCACAGAGGTAGGAAGAGTGTTGGCCTTTTTCAGCTGTTCTCTGCGCTCAAACCTGGACACTGCAGTCTCGGGCCTCTTCTCTTCTGGCAGAGCAGTGGACTTGTGCAGGGAACCTGCTCTGCTGACACTGCTGCTTCCAGGCTGCGGGCTGACACTGACCTGCGTGGGCAGAGACAGTCATGGGAAGCATGTTTTCAACCTAAGACATGGAAAGACTGACCCTGCAGGCCTTCTGGGCTTCTAGCTGCCAGCCCCTGACCTCTGCTTCCAACGGTGGGCTGGATTACATGTATGAGCCATGTATGCTCAACCACGGCTCCCGGTGAGGGAGCAGCTCAGAGCCAGTGTGCCTAACAGGGAAAGTTACTTTCCCAGAAAAATCCCACCAAACTGACTGTAACATCAGGCCACGGGAACAAGACTCCTGGTTTCCTTGCAAGAAGTTTGTTTCTCATGTAACTTGTATATCACTGCTGTAAGCACATCATGGATTATGGCAAATCAGGTTAACCTAAGAGTATAAAGAAACCAAATCCAATTTCACACTGAAAATGCTTCCCTGGTTTAATGGTGGTCAGTTTATTTACTGTTCAGCCCTCTCTAAGTACTTTCCACCAGCCCAGCGAGCCTTTTGTTTTGTATCCTTGTGACTGAAAAGAGAGCTAAGCTCAGGAAGGCAAAATCACAGCTGAAGCCCAGGCTACTCACATTTTCTTTGGAGAGTTTTTCCGCCTGTTTGGCCTCTCTGGCTTGCTTCCTCTCCTCCCGTGTCGCCTGCTGCTCCCGAAACCCCTTTTGCTTTTGCAGTGCTAATGTTATCCAAAGCGGCTGAGCAGTTTCCACCTTCTCTGTAAGTTTGGAGCCATCTAAGGAGTGCCTGCTCTGAAGCATTGGCTTCTCTGTAGGGAACAAGACAAAGGCCGGTTTGCAGTGAACTTAACTGCTGACTTATCTCAGTTCCTCACCCCCTAAAACTTGTGACATATTAATAACCCTATGGCATATTCAGCCGGCTCCTTCCTAGCACAAACTCTGTGCTGATGCCTGAGTGGCTCCACTGGGTGGGAAGGTAACATGTTTGATCACCAGAAAAACAAGGGCATTTGTCTTCCCTAGAAATGGAAGAAGTTACTCCATTAGAAAAAACTAAAATAAATCTCCAGGGTCATAAAATCTCAGGCCTCCAGGGGATCCAGATAGGTATTTGGTTCGTTGTTCTTTTTTTGATTCATTCTTTTTTGTTTGTTTGTTTTGAGACAGAGTTTTGAACTGTCACCTAGGCTGTAGCAGTGGTACAATCTTGGCACACTGCAACCTCTGCCTCCTGGGTTCAGGCAATTCTCCTGCCTCAACCTCCTGAGTAGCTAGAATTACAGGCGCCCACAACCACACTTGGCAAATTGTTGCATTTTTAGTAGAGACGTGGTTTCACCATGTTGGTCAGGCTGGTCTTGAACTCCTGACCTTAAGTGATCCACCTGCCTTGGCCTCCCAAGGTGCTATGATTACAAGCGTGAGCCATTGCACCCGGCCCTAATTAACTGCTTTAAATGAAATTTATTTTTAGCCATGGAACCATGGTTTTCCCATCAAAGAACATACTACGTGGAACTCCAAAGTCGGAAAGATGAAAAAGGGGCACCACTCTGCCTAATGGAACAGCTGAGGAACACTGTGGGAAGCCCATGATTTTGGTCCACTGCCCTCATTTAATAGATGTGAGTACTCCAGCCACGACTGCCATGCTCATGGTCACTCAGCAGTTAGTACACAGGCTTCTGAAGCTAGAACATAGGCCTTCTGACTTCAGTCTCTGTTTTTCTTACGGTTGACTGTCTCACCTATGTAATTGGGGGTGAATGCCTCACAGGGGATTGGTGTGACAGGTTGAGCACTAGGCTCTGAAATTGAGCAGACCTGGATTTGATCTTTGATGATCTTACAAAAACTACTTAACTTCTCCAAGCTTTAGTTTTCTAATCTAGAAAGTGGAGATGATAATGGCACATGCCTTATTGGGTTGCCATGAAAATTAAAAGAGATCCTGGGAACCAGAACATTTACAACAGTTCTTGGCAAATCCTGGTCACTACAAAAGTGAGCTGTTCTTTTATGCCTATGAGACAAGAATCTCCTTTTCCTTCAAGTAAAAATCACGCATGTTCAGAGATAATCAGTTGTTGAATCTAAATCTCAAAGGAAAGGGGCTCACTATGGTATTGTTTTTGAAATCCAATAGAAGTTTACCCTTTGGTAGTCCAGAAACTTACTTCCAAGGCTCTCAGTCAACTAGATTTTATATTGTACTCCAGAATGAAAAGAAACAGCAATGATGAGAAAATAAATTCAAATTAGAAATTCAAGCAAAAAGGAACAGGGGGCAGATTCTGCTTATTTTTCTACATTCTTTAGATCTATAATGCTGTACAAAGATAATTCATATTTATAATGAGCCTAGGGCACTGCAATATCCCTAAATCATCAAATAACAATGAAGTTATGATCTAGCACAGAAAATAAAACTGACACCTCTTAGAAGTATTTTAAAACAAAACTGAAATTCAAAGAGTTTTTGATTCATCTTTAGTTAACCAGAAAATCAAAAACAATTGATCACCTCAAACATTCTGCTTTACAGTGAAACTTAAAGATTTCTGTTTTTTTACTCCAGGTCCCTGTAACACTTCTTTAGAAAACTTCTAAAAGCCAAGTTGCCAAGATCTAAATGATTTCTACAGAAAGCTATTATACCAAAGGGAATTCTGATTCTGGCTAAACATTGAATCTGAACTTGTTTGGGAAGGTCACTGAAACAACCAGCCAGTTTGCTGCCAACAACTTGGACTATTGTTTACTGCAAGGGTCAAAATGCCTTTAAAGTATTAGTAACGAAATTTATAATTGACTAATTTGAAAAAAGAAATCTCTGGGTAGGAGGAGGAGGGAAGATGGTGGCTGCAGTACCGGAACAGCTGGGTGCAATGTGGATGTAGAAGCTGAGCTGGCCTTGGGGGGTCTCCTTCATCTCAGTGTTTCACCCCAATGCCAGGTCCACACAAGTGCTTCTCTTGACACTTCTCAAAAATGGGAGAATAATAATAAAACTGTTTATCCTCCACAACTGCCTGCAGAACCTCAGAGACCAGCAGAAATCTACCAACACCAAAGAAAATGAAAAGACAGAAAAGACAAGATACTGCATTTGGCAAAATTGGTAGGAGAAATGTCCGCTGACCAGGCTTAGCTCAACTGGGATTCAGTGACAAAAAGGGACCCAGATCATTAAAGAGGTTCTCTTAGAAGCACAAGACATGGCAGTGAAAGACCACAATGTGGAACTCAGATCCAGTTTACATATAACTGAGTCCACCTTAGGGTGAGGCCAGTGCCTGACAGGTTTTTGCTACCAAAGTAGAGGTTGCTTTGGGATCATGAAGGTTTACTGCTATTATTTTATGAAGTTGATGGAAGGACCTCCCATCTCCATGTGAGGCACCAAAGATGGCAAAGTCACCCATACCATAGAGTATATATTCAGAAGCTTCAGCACTGGACCATCACTCACACTATGATGGGGCTGTGATAATGGAATATCACTTAGCCTAGGAAAGACTCCTCCATGTGTCATCATTACCACTGTGGGGAGCAGGCAAGTAGTCACTCAACTTTTCAGATACTGCTGTCCATGTCTGTAAAATGGAGCCAAGATTACCTACCTATCTGTGTGCTGTGAGCACCGAAAGAGATGATGTAAATAACTTTGTAAATGATGAAGCACGAAGGATGACTAGTGTTGAAATCATCCAAACACAGTAAAATCTCTTATTATAGTCAAGGTTTTGAAAGATAGTCAATTGCGTAATCTAATTGAGGAGTTCAACATTCCTAATTAAAAATGTATTTTGCTCCAATATAAACCCATTCTCTCTCATTCTAAACTCAGTGGACAGGCATATCATAGTCTACCTGAGTTGCCTCTTCAAGTTCTGAGGAGATGAGCAAGGATCACAGGGTTCTAGTCACTACTCCCAAAGGGCATTCCTTGGAGAAAGGGATACTAAGCTATTTTTCTGTTCTATCCACCATAAGCAGGTTAGAATTTCAGAATGAGATGCTATGTATAATGAAAGGGTTTTTTTTTTTTTTTTTTTTTTTTTTTTTTTTTTTTTTTTTTTTTTTTGAGATGGAGTCTTGCTCTGTCACCAAGGCTGGAATGCAGTGGCACAATCTCTGCTCACCGCAACCTCTGCATCCCGGGTTCAAGCAATCCTCCTGCCTCAGCCTCCGAGTAGCTGGGATTACAGGTGCCCGCCACCACACTTGCCTAATTTTTTGTACTTTTAGTAGAGACAGGGTTTCACCATATTGGCCAGGCTGATCTCGAACTCCTTGCCTCAAGTGATCTGCCCGCCTTGGCCTCCCAAACTGCAGGATTATAGTGTGAGCCACACTTCCTGGCCTGAAAGCATTTATAGTACAAGCACACGGGGATTATCATTGCTGTTTTAATCTCACCAGGTAGATTCAGAGTCAACACCCTACAAACCTACATATTTGTCCTCACTGGCCCCAGCCTTGGGAATGCAGACGTCTTTATAAAGCACTGGTCTCCAAAAAAGTTGCGTATTTCACAGGAAATGTGAAAGGCAATTTACTGGAGTTAAGAAAGAAAGATTAGAATTTCTATTTCTCTGTTTTTTTTTTTTTTTTTTTTTTTTTGAGACGGAGTCTGGCTCTGTCGCCCAGGCTGGAGCACAGTGGCCGGATCTCAGCTCACTGCAAGCTCCGCCTCCCGGGTTTACGCCATTCTCCTGCCTCAGCCTCCCGAGTGGCTGGGACTACAGGCGCCCGCCACCTCGCCCGGCTAGTTTTTTGTATTTTTAGTAGAGACGCGGTTTCACCGTGTTAGCCAGGATGGTCTCGATCTCCTGACCTCGTGATCCGCCCATCTCGCCCTCTCAAAGTGCTGGGATTACAGGCTTGAGCCACCGCGCCCGGCCCTATTTCTCTGTTTTTAAATGTAAGGATAAAAACAAAATCAAGTTTTTTTTTTTTTTGAGACAAGGTCTCACTCTGTCATCCAGGTTGGAGAGCAGTGGTGAGTTCGCAGCTCACTGCAGCCTCGATCTGCTAGGCTCAAGCAATCCTCCCACCTCAGTCTCCCAAGTAGCTGGGACCACAGGTGTGCGTCATGCCCAGCTAATTTTTGTATTTTTTGTAGAGATGGGGTTTCACCACATTGCCAGGCTGGTCCTCAACTCCTGGTAGGCTCAAGCAATCTGCCCACCTCAGCCTCCCAAAGTGCTGGGATTATAGGCGTGAGCCATCATGCCTGGCCCAAATCAAGCTTTTTTAATACTTAGTACCCTGACTGGCAGTGACCCCATAGCCCATATATTCAAAGGCTATCTATAACAAATGGTATGTTTAAAGAATCTCCAGGGAAGCTGGGAAGGTTATGTGGGGCTGCATGCGGTGGGCGCTTTTTGTTCTCAATGGTTCTTGAATGTAGCATATGGGAGGTTCTGCAGTTTGGTGAGTTTATATCTCCTTTTAACTAAACGATCCCTTCCACAATGGACAAATGGGATATGGCACAGAGAAAGTCCCGCAGAAAATATACTACTAATAATACAAGTATGAGAAAATAGCAGAGCTGATGAGCTCTTTGCCTGCTATTTCCAAAGAAATCAGATCCAACAAGAAGTTGGCCAAAGAGAATAAAAAATAGCACCATGATTTGCAATTGCAGATTTAGATCCACTGTTGTTAAGTGTAAGTGTAGCTGGTGCTCCAGGGCTTTTAGCTGACAATGGTACTACATGTATACAACCAACAAATAAATTGGAGGTCCTTGCCAAACATTTTTATCCTGATGGGGTGTTCAGTCAAACAAATTTGGCCAGTCCTGGCCTACAGCAGTAAGCTGCATAACAAAACCCCAGTGAATGGAGACTGATTCTTGCTTTCAGGCTATTTCTGTATTGAATCAGGAAAAATTCAAATAGCAGAGTGTGACAGCCCAGAATCTGTCCTCACTGGCTCCCCTGCGAAGGAAAACAGGGACAGTAATAGATTTGGGGAGAAAATTGTAATAGTCAAGGGGACAGCCCTAAGAGAAAGAAGTGAGCAGAAGCATGACTTCTTTGGAAAAGGCAAGTGACATAGCAGACAAGGCTGTGAAAGAGACTTTGCAGATACCATGAAAGCCAGTGCCACAAACGCTAGTGGCAAAACCAAAACTGGGCCCCTAATTCAGCAGGACAAATAGCAATCATTAGAGAGAAATGGTCTACAAACTGCTGATCAACATGTCTGTCCAGGAAACCAGGCCAAGCAAATGAACCATTCAAAAAGGACAAGCTGGGTGCGGTGGTTCACACCTGTAGTCCCACTTACCAGGAGGCTGAGGCAGGAGGGATGCATGATCCCAGGAGTTCGACACCAGCCTGGGCAAAATAGCAAGACCCTGTTTCTAGATATTAATAATAATAAATAAATAATAAAATAAAATAAGGATATATGGGGTCTTCTGTAAAGAAAGGCAAGTAACCAGACCAACACTCCTGAGGAAACAAATCATTTCTCTGCAAAAATTGCCCCAAATCTAAACATTTGAACAAAGGAGAAAACACCCCTCCCAAAAAAACCTCAGGGGACAATTTCTCTGGGAAATGTGAGCAACTTTTGGCTTTGACCCATACTTTACCTCCTACACTCTGCATAATAGAAAAGAAAAAGTATCAGATGAAGGTTCTCTTTTGAAGGGGCACAAAAGCTAATCCAACTGACAGCTTTGCTGGCCCAAACACTGAATCTGAAGAAACATCAGGGTCAGCCAGAGGTAAGGCTTGCTCCAAAATTTCTTTGTAGGAGGGCTCTGCAGTGGTGAGCTGGGCAGTGGTGGGGGGGTGGGGGGACCCAAGCTGCATTTGCAGAGCATTTTACATAAAATGGGGATAGTTAATTATCCTATAGAGAGGATCCATAGGCCTGACGGAGACACCTAAAGTCCCCTAACCTGCCATCATGGTGCCACTACTGCCCAGAGATACACTGAAGACACTGGTCGGGGACATTCCAGTTCTATCATCACTGTGAGGCCCCCTCAAAATGGTGAATGACATCTTCAGTCACTGGGATTATTATTTCAATTTCTATTGCCAACCGAAAAGGCATTCATCTAAGTGTTGGCACCTTTTATTGCTTGTGTAAATAAGTATTACCAAGAGTGAACTGCAGACACACTGCAGAGTCAGTCAGTATTTCCCAAATTTGAAAGAATGAGAAGTAAAGAGCCTTACCATGGCTCACGAGTGTCTTTCGGGAATCCCACACCGGCCTCTATAATTAATGAAGGTGTGGCCAACACCAGCTCCACCGGCTACTTCTGGCATTGGGCACTTCTGGTTCCAGCAGTGACATAGTCAATGAGCTGGACAGAGGCAGACAAGGAGCGCAGACCACCTGGTGACCATCAGACAGACCATCCAGAGGCAGAACTCCTTATCTGGGGAATTCAGAATGAAAATTCCCTAGTATCTAATGTAGGCATCTGGTTCCAGGATTTTCAACTTTTATAACTAGAATTTCTAGACATCTCTGGAATGTCATGGCAACACTCATTTTGCAACCCTTGCTGACATTAAGGCGCCAAAATGTCCACAAATGTAATCATTTATCACGACCTACGTGGCTCATGTGGCCCAAATTACCCTTCCAATTACCCTTAAGCTCCTGATTTAAGGTCCATAAATGCTCCTAAGGGAAATCCACCAGGGCACTCAGTTCTCTCACTGAGGCGCCCCATTGTTTTGTTCTGCAGCGTTCTAACGAAACTTTCCTTTTTCAAATCTGTATTGTCAGTAAATTATTCTCACGAACCTGCGTGTGGACCTCTCCTTGATGCCCTGGCTCTGACACCTCGGCTGGAAGCAGTTTCCCCCGCTGCAGCTACTTACCTTTCCTCCCGGCCTCGGGTGTTTGGGATGGTTTCTCTCGCTGAGCGGCAGGCAGAGGTGGGGAAGCGGGTTTCCTCTCTGTCGCCTCTTCCTCCTCGTCCCTCTTCTGTCCCTTCCTTTCCTCGGGACCTGGGGGCAAGGGTGGCTGGCGGTCACCGCTCTCCTGGCCCTCCTTGGGCGGCTCACTTGGCTCTGGGTCCGGCCTCCCCGCTCGGCGAGACAGCAGCTCTACCAAGTAGGGCCTGCTCAGTTTGGAAAGTGGGGATGCCGGTGGGGTCTGACTGGTGGGCTTGGGAGCCAATGCTGGCTTCTGTGCCAATGGCATTTTGTTTGCTGCCTTGTCGTGCTCTGGAGCCGGGGTCTGGCTGTTGGCCGGTGGGGGCCCAGGGTGGGCCACAGGAAGAGAGCGGCTGCTGGAAGGTTCAGCCGAGTCCCTCCGGGTAGAGGGGGCTTGCTTCCGTTCTTGGGGGAGGGATGGACCATGCTTGAGGGCCACACCCTCCAGCTCTTTCTCTCCACGAGTGCTCCCCGCTGCAGGCGGCCCGGCATCTGCGCTGTCTCCGGTGCTGCTGTGCCTCTTCTTCTTCTTCTGTTCTGCCTGTTGGTCGCAGGTGAAGCGCAAGGAATAGTTGGTCCTTCTCAATTTTATTCCAAACGGTGAGGTTTTTTCCTCCCCACCTGGCATCACAGGGTCTGGCTTTGCTATCCCGTTTGCAGTCTCACTGTCCGAAGAGGTCGTGGACTCTGTGTGGGCCACCACTTTCTGCGGAGGATAAGGAAGGCTTGGGACAAGGAAAGACGGGAGGTCTTTGGCAAATTTACATCCCTCGGTGGTGTCTGCTGGCTCCCGGTGCATCTCCGACTTCTCCGGACCCTTCCCGAGCTCGCGAACACCGATAGGAGGAGGCTGGGGGGCTGTCTCTTCGCTGGGTACCAGCATGGGTCTTTTTCGTATGCTTTCAGCTTCCGCGTTCTGTTTGGAGGTCTCCGTGCCACCATCGGAGAATTTCTGCCAGGCAGGCATAATAGAGAACTTTGCATTGACTGGCGGAGTCTTCCGGAGGTTTCCGCGGGAATCACACCGGCCCCTGGGAGTGGACTCATCGCCAGGCCTCGACTGGTCCCTCTCGCTGCTGCGCGGGTCACTCTCAGCATTCTTCAGGATTCTGGACCGAATGGAAGCCCATTCTGCGAGTGCGGACGCGCCGCTGGGAGACTCCTGGGGGTGCTTAGCCTTCCCGCTGCCCGCCCGCGCCTCGCCGGGGCCTCGGGGAGGGTTCTCCCCAGCGGGGATGTCCGCGTGCTTCTTCTCCTCCAAGCCCAGGAGGGACTTGCACGCGGTGTCCTTGATCTGGCTCAGGTTGACGGCCGGGCTGCAGAGCTGCGCGCCCGTTACCAGAATGGCGGTGTGGGGTACGCTCTGGGACGAGGGTAGCGCGTGCTGGGCTGGGCTGGCTTTGGGGGCCTTTGGTTCCTGGGGGGCAGCGGTGAGCCCCTTGTCCTTTGCGGGCGTCACGGGGCTCAGGTTGACTTTGGGAAAGAGAATCTGCTTCCCCCCGGAGGACACCTGGAACGTGTAGGGCCGGGGCATGGTCTGCCTCTCGTCCACCTCCTGCCACCGCAGCTCCTCCACCTTGTGGCCTTGTTCAGGGGCGGCGGCTTCTTTCCTCTCCACTGGAGGCTGCGCAGCTTCCACGGGCCCCTCTTGTTTCCGGAGAGGCTCCGTGTCCCCTTCTCTCTTTTCCTCGGGCCCAGGACGATCGGCCTCCTGGAAATCCCCGCTCCTTCCCTGCTGCTTTTTTCCCCGCTCGGCCTCTGGGTTCTGCTCCTTGCAAACTTCGGCTTTCAGGCGTTCCTGTTCCTCTGGCCTCTCCTCAAAGTCGTTCAGAAGCTCGCTCAGCTGGACCCCCGCTTCCTCCAGGTGCGCCTGGCCCTCCTCCTCCTCTCCCTCCAGATCCTCCTCGTCTCCCTCCAGATCCTCCTCCGGGCCCCGCAGGGCCTCCCCAACCTCCTCCGCCGCATCGTGCGGCCCCTGCGCCTCCGCCTCCTCCTGCTGTTCCAGCTCTTCCCATCCCTCCTCTTCCTCCTGCCTTCTGAGCTCCTCCGCGCATCTTCCTTCCTCCTCCTCCTGCCGCCTCCGCTCCTTCAGCCTGGCATCCTCCTCCAGCCGCCGCCTCTCCTCCGCCTGGGCCTGGGCCTGGGCCTGCAGACGCCTCCGCTCCTCCTCGGCCTCCAGGCGCTCGCGCTCCTCCCACTCCCTCCGCTTGGCGTCCTCCCAGCCTGGCGCTTCCACGCTCTGCCGCTGCTCTTCCCGCGGCGCCCTTTCCGCCTCTAGAGGCGGCTCCTGCCCCTCGCCCTCCTCCTCCAAGAGCTCCTGCCTTCTGTTCTCTTCCCAAAGCCTCCTCTCCAGCGCCTGCAGCCTCTGGTCCTCTAGGCGTTTCTTCTCGGCTGCTTCCTCCTTTTGCCGCTTGCACTTGGCCTCCAATTCTCGCCAGTAGTCTTCTTGGCGTCTTCTCTCTTCCTCGGAATCCAGCGGATTGGGTTCCTCTTCCTGCCACGTTGGCTTCTCCTCGCCTGGGTGTCCGTTCTGGTCCAGGGAGGGCCGACTCTCAAGGCCGCCTTGCTCATGTTGTGGATCCTAACATTGGGAAGGGAAACACAATTAGCTTTTTGCTTTCTCCACCCACAGTCGTTCCTTTTCCTATTCACAGTGCCAGCGTCCCTCTTAATTTCTCAAGAACACTTGGAAGCAAGTATTCTCAAGTTCAGGGATAGCTAAACTCAGGCATTGATCACCCCACGCAAGACTCTGTCGTGGGAATGGAGGAAAGGACGTGTATTCTGTTTCCGCGCCCCCCTCCCCCCACAGCTCCTTTATTTGTCGTTCCCTAATTCCTTTTCTTAATATGAATAAACAAGGGGAAAACCAATATTCCAGCATTAGATAGATGAGCAAAAAGAGACTTGGACTTCATCAATGTCCCCTGAAGCTTGTGACTTGGAAGCCTATCCTAGTCAAACTGAGGGAGCATTGGCTAAACCACTTTTTCACTGCAAAGCAAACACAACGGGTCTGGAGTCCCTCAAAAGCACCGTCTCCCTCTGAGGTCCACCAGCCTCATGGCAGAAAGGGCGAGGAAAGTAAACAGGCTTGAGTATTCCCCAACACCGTCACACACTCAAGTTCCCGATGGGGAGACACTCAGGTCTTTCCATGGCTCCACCCCAATGCCAACCCACTTGTAGAATTAGTGCCCAGTAGGCAAGGGCACCTGTCCGGTCAGCCTGGGCAGGCTCTACGCACCTGGGCAAGGTACCTGTGCTTCTTTGACACCCTCTGTTTTTTTGGCTTAACAGCCAGCTTGTGCTTGGCGGCACTGTTGTCCAGGCGAGCAATGGCCAGGGGAATGGCATCTAAGTTGACACTTTCGATGGTGCCAGCAGAAGAGAAGTGCCTTTTTGGCCGAGACGGTTTAACGGGAGCAAACTATAGGAGAGATTAAAATAGAAAGTCAGTTGGGATCAGAAGACAACCTGCAGGAAATCGCAGAACGGTAGCACTCGTTCCAGTGCGTGCCTTGCCCAGCCTGACCCAGGGAATGCTGGTGAGCAGAGGGGACTCCTTGGAAAATGAAATGAACACCTGTTTTGAAACCAAAGGACACTGACTATTTGTTCCGCCAGCATCCACTGGTATTAACTTTTAAAGGTCATATATCTTTTAGGAACTAGTTGTCCTACTTTGACTAACATGAGGTTCAGAGTAGCTCTGAGATTAGCAAAACATAGCCAGGACGCCGAATCCTGCCCACAGCCTGTTTTGGAAAATCAGAGTTTTACCGGGCCACAGCCACACCCATTGTCTTTGGTTGCTTTTTGTGCTATGAAGGAAGAGTGGCACAAAGGAGAGTACTTGTAGCTTCATGTCACAAAGCCTAAACTAATGAGTAGTTTGCTGATCCCTAGACTAGATCACCTCTGTGCTAAGAACCGTTAAACTCTCAGACACTGCATATATGCCTCAGCTCCTACACAGGACTCAGTCCCTTTGAGGCCGGGAATGTGTCTTTTTTCATCTTTGTGTGGGTCCCCTTTACACCCACATAGCAAACCTCATTTGGTCAGTGCTCAATAAATATTTGTTGAAGGAATGAAGGAAAATAAAGCAAAACATCTATACCTGGAACACGAAATTCCTGATCAGCAAAAATGTTTTGGTATGGCTGGGCGCGATGGCTCGCACCTGTAATCCCAGCACTTTGGGAGGCTGAGGCGGGCAGATCACTTGAGGCCAGGAGTTCGAGACCAGTCTGGCCAACATGTCAAAACCCTATCTCTACCAAAAATTTTAAAAATAAAAATAAATTAGCCGGGTGTGGTGGTGCACACCTGTAATCCCAGCTGGGGAGACTGACGCATGAGAATTCCCTGAACCCAGGATGCAGAGGGTGAAGTGAGATCGCTAGGCTGCACTACAGCCTAGCCTACAGAGCAAGACTCTGTCTCAAAAAAAAAAAAAAAAAAGAAAAAGTTTTGGTACAACCACTCCAAAGAAGTCTCAGGGTACTGACTGCACTGAGAAGATAAAAGGAAGAGGGACCTGATGAGAAAAATGAGCGGCAAAAATCTGCCACGGGGAGAAGTGCGGTCCTTCAAAGGATGAATTGTGGAATGGCCTGCAGCTCTAGAATACAGATGCAATCACTAAAAAATCACAACCTCAGATGAAGTGTAGATTTGGAAAGATCAGAGAGTGCGTGACACAGCCAGAACCCAGAGGCCACACTGAATCAGAAGGTAGGAATGCACGCCTGTACCTACAGAGAATTCACAGGCTGGCAGCAAGCAAAGGGCTCCTGGCCACACAATGCCAGAGTATTGCAGGGGGCGTAGCACTATGCCAGCAGCTCCAATGTGGCCAGGGTTTATCTGTTTGTTCCTGCTGTAAGCATGGAGTGGTGAGGTTTAGCGGAAGGGCTTGCATTTTGCAATTATCTTCTATATTTATGCACAAAAGATGAAAGACGAAGCAGCTAGCTCTAACAGCAAAATGGATGCTCAGTACATATTAATTTATGACAAGAAGCACAGAAAAATCAGCCTTTGGCCTTCTAGCTTTCATTTATTTATGGTTATCTTCATGATAGGCATCAGATTCTGAGCTGTTGCTGAATTAAACATTTGTTTCCATCCCCTAATAGATGCATGAGAAAAAGGAGTCGGAGCCAAATGTGACAGACTGAAGACGTAGATAAGCACTTGACGCTGAGATTTAAGTGCTGTGCTTTGTTTCTAGTTATCCCAGCTGGCTTCCTCATTGTCTGGGTGGCAGCACTGTCTTGAGCCATCCCCTTCTTCAGGAGCAGATCCTGCTTCCTATACTGTCTGCCAGGCCTTGGGAGGATGTCTGTCCCCTTGTGTAGATGAAAGGCTCTCAGTGGGGCAGATCGGCTCCTACAGAAGAGGTGCCCGGAGAGAAGAGTCTACAGGGTTCTTACACTCCTGCCGGTAAAGTCTCAGGTTTAAAAAAACAAAATAAAAGTAGAGAAATGCTCAAATGCTTTTTTGTTTTGTTTTTGTTTTACTTCTCTAAATATAAGATGACTAATTTCCTTACGGACTGGAGTTCAGGTATTCTGGAATGCCTTTTTCAATCAATTAACAGGGTCTTGAAGTACATGATCCTGTGAGGAAAGCTACCAACTTATAGGACCCCAAACACAGGCATGCTGGGAGTATGGCTAGTTTTCAGAGCAGAGTTCAGTTCCAGCAGTTGCCTTGCTATGGAAACAGATGCTCCAACATCTGTCACTAGGGGCATTCTGAAGGAATTTAAATATATGTAGGCAACATTTATGAATGGAAAATGAGGCAGCAGGTCTCAAAAAAAAATAAATAAATAAATAAAGGGAGGGGGGAGAAGATGAAAGTTAACTTAGGAAAGAAGTTAAATAAATAAGTTCAAATCATATTACCTTCTCTTCCATCTCACTTCCAGCTCCAGGGAGATTCAGAGGACTTAGAGAACTTGGCGTATCACTGGACTGGAACAGTAAGAGAGCATTCAAGTCAAAGGCCTGAACAGGAAGTTCTGGGCAAATAACCAGACACTGTCTGTGCCTGGGTAGGGCCGCCCCCTCCTCTACACAGGGGTGCAGCTGGCCTCAGAGAGCCAGCAGGTGTCCCAGTGGGGACTATGCTAATATCCAAACTCCAACAGCACTACCTGAGACACAGAGGGTGCACCAGCCTCTCCCCAAGTTCAATGTGTTTCCCACCTGGGTAGTCCCCAGTCTCGGTCCTTTGTGTTTTTCTCCACTGCCTGAGAGAATGAGAGTAGCTCAACGGCCACTTTCCCTGGGGTGCAGGGCTGTGTCTCATACACGGCCTCCAACCTCAATGCTTTGGCCTTGCTGGCTGCCTCTGCCCCTTCTCCAGCCACACCTCCCCCACATAAGCAATGAGTGAGAAGAAAGAAGGCCTACCAACTCCACATGCAAAGAACTAGGCTGAGAAGGTGAAAGACCAGGGAGGGGCCAAGGAAACAGCAGAAAGGGAGAAGAAAAAGGCTAAAGATTCATACCCCCATGTCCTAGGCATGCCCAAGAGACCCCCAGAGGTCATTTGTACCTTTCATATGGCTCACTATGCCTCTTATAGTAGTATCTTCTTTTTCTTTTTTTTTGAGACAGGGTCTCCACTTTGTCACCCAGGCTGGAGTGCAGATGTACAATCACAGCTCACTGCAGCCTAGAACTGTGGGGCTCAAGCCTCAGCCACTCAGGTAGCTGGGACTAGAGGCATGGGCCATGTTTGGCTAATTTTATATATATATATATAATATATATAATATATATATTATATATATATATAAATTTTTTTTTTTTTTTTTTTTTTTTTTGAGACAGAGTCTCGCTCTGTCGCCTGGTCTGGAGTACAGTGGCATGATCTCAGCTCACTGCAACCTCTGCCTCCTGGATTCAAGCTCTTCTCCAGCCTCAACCTCCTGAGTAGCTGGGATTACAGGCATGCGCCACTGCATCTGGCTAATTTTTGTATTTTTAGTAGAGATGGGGTTTCACCATGTTGGCCAGGCTGATCTCGAACTCCTGACCTCAGGTGATCCGTCCACCTCGGCCTCCCAAAGTGCTGGGATTACAGGGGTGAGCCACTGCGCCCAGCCTGTTTTATACTTTTTGTAGAGATGAGGTCTCTACAAAATATTGCCCAGGTCGTTCTCAAACTCCTGGCATCAAGTGATCCTCCCACCTCAGCCTCACAAAGTGCTGGCATTATAGGTGTGAGCCACAGTGCCTGGCCCCTGTGATACCATCTATCCTATATTGCCCTTTCTTACAAAAGCATCTTTTCTTCCCTTCCAGAGCAACGTCAGCTTGCCCTACCTCCATCCGCTCTCCACACCACACTTAGAAGGATCTTCAGAAAATACAAATCAGATTATATCTCTGCTCTGCTTAAAATGACTCAAAGGCTTCATATTCTCTTCAAAATAGCATTTACCCTTTTCCCATGGTCTATACAGTCCGGCTTGGCACCTCGCTCTACCCTCCCTCCTTGCCCCCACCAGGGTCCTGCTACACTCCTCATCCAAATAAGAGACCTCTCCACCACCAAGTTACTCACTTTTCCATTACCCTGTTTTATTTTCTGTGCACCCAGCATTTTTCTTGATCTGAAATGATTCTATTTATATATTTGCTGACTTGTTTGTTGTTTGTTACACCCTCTCATTAGGGTGTAAACTACAGAGGTGGGGAGCCCCTTGTAGAATCTTGTTCACCTCTGTAACACCCATATCTGAGACAGTGCCTGCTGAACAAACAATCCCCTAGGCCATAGTGCCCAGCACTTATGAGCTCATCAATAACTGGGAGGACACTTGCCTCAGACCTCAGGATATCCCTGCACCAAGGCGATGGCTGTTGCTGCTGCCTAGCACTGGAGAGGTTGGAAAGAGCAATTTTAGACCTGCTGGGAGAGATGGGCCCATCCCTGCTTGACCTATCACACAAAGGGTGTCAGTGCATGGGTGCTAGGTGTCACGATGGGCAACAGGGGAAGAATGTCCTTTTTCACATCCCCTCCCCACTTGCCTCTGCAAATCACTCATCTTTCTCACTACTCTTATGACGCATGAGTTGATAATGCATGATTTCTTCTGAGGCATGCCCATTTTAACAACGCCCAGCAAAATCCCAGGGGTCCTGATGGGCAAAGCCTAGAGAATGCTTTATTTATTTATTTATTTAAAGTGAAACCCCAGTGCCTCACATAGAGAATTCCTGACTCACTACTGGTTGGACTTTGCTCCTTTTTCCCTAAGAGGTCTAAGGGCATCTTTTCTGCTGCTTTGGAAGAACTCTCATTTCAGGATATGCTCAAAGTGTCAAGAGATCAAATTTAGACAGGATGGTGCTGCAATGTGACTTTCTTTCCAGGCTAGGTACTCTTCAAGTTGGCCTGTTTGATGTCTTCTGTCTCATGGAGCCCCTATGCATTTCTTTTTTCATTTCCCTTTAAATTAGTCCAGTTGGACAAATAATTATGCAGTGCTGCAAAGCAGGCAGTGGCTCAGTCCTAGGGAGACATAGATATGTCAGACCCAGTTTGTTCTCAAGGAATCCCATGTTTAGAGATGGAGAGAAAACAGTTACATGGACATAGATAGGGAGTACAGACATGTAAAAAATGGTGAAGACACACAGTGACGGCATGAGAAGATAGTACAGCTTGTGGTGAGGCCAGGTACAGCTTCCCAGAAGAGGCAGGCATAAGCCTTGAAGCGTAAGTGAAAGATACTGGGAAGACCGCCTGCAAAGGGCATGTCTCCTCTTTCTCCCCATCCTCATTGCTGGCTACAGGTCAGGACACCTACCAGGAAGTACCCTTGAGCCCTGAGCCACTCATCAGAAAAGATCCTCCCTCTAATTCCCCCACTGCAGACCCCAGGGTTACTGGAAGCCCAATATCCTACCCTGGTTTATGAGCAATCAATCAAGTAACTCCCTGGAGGAGACTTACCTTGTTCTCGGGATCTGAGAGGATGATGTCCTGCTGAGTCACAATTTCCATGGGACTGGTCAGGAACGGATCCTCTTCTAAGCTAGCCTCTCCACTGTTTGCCTTCTTCATGGGAATGGCATTGGGTGGCCGCTGCCCAAACTTGATATTCTTGCCCAACTGTTGCTGGAGAGAAACAGAAGAAAGACATTCTGAAGCAGTGAAGCAGTTCACAATCACCACAACCAGGTTCTCCAGCATATCTAGTGAGCGCTGAGGCATACCTTGTGCACGACTGATTTCTAGACTCAACTCCATGCCAGGAAACCACGATGCCATCCTGTAATAAGTTAATTTGTTTTCTACTTTCTTTTCTTTTTTCTTTCCCACCTTCAAGCCATGAGCTTTCTCATCCAGCCACCTCTTTCATGGAGATCCCAACATTTCCCAGTGGGCATGGTGGCCACATTTTCTGAACCAAAAGTTGGGATATATGTTATGACAAACATTTTTGATTAGCCTATAAATTCATTTATATAAAAAGTCTTTTAAAGGTGCAAAAAAAAAATGTATAGAAAATAGTTACATGAAATGTAAGAACCAGTGAGGGAAATCAAGACCCTAAAGGTTGGTGCAACTCTCCAGCCCCTTTGGGACATATTCACTTTGAAGATTTATACTTCTGCAGCCTTCCTCACCAGCCCTTAGCTTGAGACCCCAAACCAGAACATTGCATTCTGCCACAATGGGTCACTGCCAAGGCAAAGAAGGCCCCAGAGCCAGCAAGTCTTTCCATGATCAATACTAAAACCCTGTAAAGGATAGGAACAATCTGGAAGTCCTCTTTGCCTTGCTGTGGCCACCTAACCGTGACAAAGGGGATAGAGGAACCAAGTGGGGAAAAGCCAGAGAGGGACTGATTACTGGTGAGTGGTGGCTAAAAGGACAGGGAGAAGGGAGGGGAAAATAGGGTAGAAAGGATTAAATAGTATTTGCAAGTAGAGGAAGGCCAGATTAGAAAAGCAAAAATGTCTCCAGAAGTTGCCCAAAGTCCCCTGGGGTGTAAAATTGCCCCCAGCTGAGAACCACTGCTCTAAGACCTAGGTCCTTAGGTTTCATAGTCATTATATTCCTCAAAAAATATATTTTCTGAAATGTTCATCTTTCTCTGTTTGTTTGTTTGTTTGTTTGAGACAGGGTCTCACTCTGTTGCCCAGGCTGGAGTGCAGTGGCCAAATTTCGGCTCATTGCAACCTTGAATTCCCAGGCTCAGATGATTCTCCCATGCTCAGGGGATCCTCCTACCTCAGCCTTCCAAGTAGCTGGGACTACAGGCATGCACCACCACGGTGCATACACAGCTAACTTTTGTATTTTTTGTAGAGATGGGGTTTCAACAAGTTGCCCAGGCTCGTCTCGAACTCCTGGTCTCAAGCAATCTGCACACCTTGGCCTCCCAAAGTGCTGGGATTACAGGCGTGAGCCACCGTGCCTAGCCTGATATTTATCTCTAATCTGGCTAATATTTAATCCCACAGAGCTGCAAAAAGCCATAGCAATCACCTACTCCAAACCCCTCACTTTGCAAAAAAGGTCTGAGGCCCAGTGGAGAGAGGTGACTGGCCCAAGCTTATGGAAAGAATGAGTGGCTCAAAAGGAATCTGAACTCAGGTCTTTTAAAAATAACATTCAGTGTTGTTTTCATGGCACTCCACTGGTGCTCATAAATTTGACACCGCACTTCTTTCTTCCAGGGGCAGAAATAAAGAGACAGAGTATTTCTAATACTTCACTGATGTTCCCTGGTGGAAGAATCCCTTGAAGGAAATGTCTTCTCTCCCTTTGAACTCAGTGGTACCAAATCCACCCACCTTTGCCCAGCTCCCCCTCAGCCTTGCACAGTGGGCAGTGAGACTGCAGAGATATAACAGAGATGAGCCCAAGGGTCCCCTCCACATGCCCCCTGGGGACCCCAGCATGCCAAGTCAGGAGCACAGCCAGGCAAGGGCTTATATTGGGTCTGCTGGTATTTCAGCCTGAGCCTGGCTCTCCCAGCCTCACAGGAAAGGAGCACACATGAAAAGCCAAGTTCAGCAAGGGAAGTACAGCGTCAGCAGCCTGGAAGGGTTGTGGGGAGGAAAAGGCTGAAAAGGGTATCTTCTAAAAACAAGTCCAACAGAAAGCAGCAAGTAGTATCTATTCTAAACAAATCAATAAGCAGGCATGGTTAGAACAGCCGATGGATGGAGTTAGACAAGAGGACATGAATAACAAAGTAACAGGCCCATCTCACCCTGCAGCCTTGGGAAAGGGGGTGGGGACCTGTGCAGAAGAGGTGGGAATGGTTCCTGTGTCCGCCCAGTCCAGCCTTCTCTAGGAGTGTTGGCCAAAAACTGGAAACTGTTCTAAATCCCCTTAGACTGAGACATCTCTTGCTGGGGGGTTCTGCTTTTTACCAATGCTGAGATGAGGACATTTCTTGTGCTTACAGTGGAAAGGATATTTCTTTCTTTCTTTTTTTTTTTTTGAGTGAGACAGGGTCTCATTCTGACGCACAGGCTAGAGTGCAGTGGCATGATCACAGCTCACTGCAGCCTCGATCTCCTGGGCTCAAGTGATCCTCCTGCCTTAGCCTCCCAAGTAGCCAGGACCACACACATCGACCACCATACCTAATGCTGGAGAACCTGCTTGTGGTGATTGTGAACTGCTTCACTGCTTCAGAATGTCTTTCTTCTGTTTCTCTCCAGCTAATTTTAAGATTTTTTTGTACAGATGGGATCTCACCATGATGCCCAGGCTTGTCTCAAACTCCTGCGCTCAAGTGATGCTTCTGCATTAGGCTCCTAAAGTGCTGGGATTACAGGTATGAGCCACTGCACCCAGCTGGAAAGGATAATGAACTTCCAAGGAGGACCTGGCCTAACACTCTAATACCATTTAGTTAGGATTTTTGCCATCATCACAATACACACACACACACACACACACACACACTCTCTCTCTCTCTCTTAAACTTTACTTCATTTTAAATTTTTTAAATTAAATTTTAATTTCTTAGCGTTGGGGTCTCCTTCTGTTGCCCAGGCTAAAGTGCAGTAGTGCCATCATAGCTCACTACAGCCTCAAACTCCTGGGCTCAAGGAATCCTCCCACCTCAGCCTCCTAAATAGGTGGGACTACAGGTGCATACCACCATGCCTGACTAATTTTTAAAATTTTTGTAGAGTTGGGTGGGGTCTTGCTATGTTGCTCAGGCTGGTCTGGAGCTCCTGGACTCAAGCAATCCTCCTGCCTCAGCCTCCCAAAGTGCTGGCATTACAGGCATGAGCCATTGCACCTAGCCTGTTTTACTTCATTAGGGCCCTTTTTATAATACTCCTGTTGGTCCATCCTGATGCTGAAGAGACAAAAAAAGAATAAAGCAAAATGTATTTCAATTCAGTCTGAATTGAAATAATGTCCAAAGATGGAGTAACTATTATATCTACAAATAGAAAAGAGAACAAGGTAAGAAAAAAAAAATTGGAACAAGAGCAGGAAAAAGAAGGTGCCTGGTACAAAGCAGAGAAATGAAAAGAGTAATGTTAGGAGGTGAAGTTGAGAATTAAAGAGGCAAATCGAGAAGAAGGGACAGGGAACAGAGAAAATGCATAGGGAAGAAGAGGGAGCAGGGCCCAGGAAGAGCAGACCAGCTGCAGTTACAACAGCTGAGGGACGTTGGCAGGGGAGGGCAGAGGGAGGGAGGGAAGCAGAATGTGTATCTATCATGTAATGTCACAGATATGTTCATCCTGGCAAAATCAGCATCACGCTGTTGCCTTTTAGAATGAAAGTGTGCATCTTAGTAAAGAAACTGACTTGAAATTCCCCCAGAGAAAACAAACTCAGGCTGGTGGAGGGGAACTTAGGAAGAGAAACTGAGACGAAAGGATGGCCATGATGAAGAGGAGGTGGCCATGATGAAGAGGGGGGCTACAGTTTCTATGTCCAGACGAAGGACTGCCCTACAGTCATCTGGGATGAGACAGTGGACCCAGGCCAGGGCAGGACTCAGGATCCGAGGCATGGTGCGCAATCCTCAGGTACTCAAGGCCAAGGCCTCACCCCTACAGGCTCTCCCTGTGGTACCTCCTCACCCCTACAGGCTCTCCCTGTGGTACCTCCTCTGAATGCTTCCTTCAGCCAACTCAGAGGAGACTGGCTGTTAGGACATTTTGTGTGATTTATTATATCAACAATTAAGTTTACTGCTCACAACTGTTTGGCAATCTCAGGTGTCATGTGAGTTGACTATGTGGATAAATGTGTCTTTTTTGTTACTTTAATTCTGCCCACTACTCAGGCATTGTCATGAGAGGAACTACGAAATAATCACTGAAAACCAGACTGTTAAGATAAGCTGGCCTTTAAGTTTTCAGAGAAATAAACTACCACTCCTCCCATCTCCCCAGGTTCTTCTTTTTTTTTTTTTTTCTTCTTGCGACGGAGTCTCACTCTTGTCACCCACACCATCTCGGCTCACTGCAACCTCCACCTCCGGGGTTCAAGCGATTCTCCTGCCTCAGTCTCCCCGAGTAGCTGGGATTACAGGCACGTGCCACCACACCCGGCTAACTTTTGTATTTTTAGTAGAGATGGGGTTTCACCATGCTGGCCAGGCTGATCTTGAACTCCTGGCCTCAAGTGATCCACTCACCTCCACCTCCCAGAGTGCTGGGATTACAGGCGTGAGCCACCACGCCCAGCCCCTAGGCTCCTTCTTTATACACACGGGAAGTATAAGCAGAAGGTAGAGTGGACACTTGTGCCTCAACTGACGCTCCATGTTGCTGGCGGCTATGAATGGAGTTACTGTTGAGACTGGAATGTGAGCTACAAGAACTACATTTTATTCATTCAAATTGGGCCATTTTGTTGTAATGTGGAATGCTGCAGAATGACGTTACAGGAATGCACATCCATATTTATAAGGCTTATTCCTACAATGTGGAAATGCCGAGCACATCATATTCTGCAGCTCTCTGCCAGCTAGATTTTCCTATCCTTCAGACTATGTCTAAAGAGCAAAGCAGAAAAAAAAAATTTTTGCTGTCTTTTTGAACAAACTACAGGTATCTCCATTGTTAAAATGAGTAATAAAGAAAAAAGAAAAAGAAAAAGCATAGGGAATTACAGACATCCTGCTCTAGGAAGAAGTGGCTAAGAGTGGGGGTTTATTCTTTGTGTCCTTGACAGCTGCAGTAAGGTGTCAAAATCCCCAAATGTATGACTTTGGCATTTGTAAGTGAAATCTGGCTCGGTGGGAGATACAAACTACTCAGGATGGAGGTGTTCCCTCCCACACCAGATAATCCATGTATAAACAGACGCAGCACTTCCTGACAAAGGTGTGGTATAATCCTAACAATTACCTGCAGCCTTAGACTGTGGTACCCCTGAGTTTTACCACCAGTTGGTACATACCTCACAGCCTGGTCTGATCTTACACAAACAGGCACCCTCCCTGATCCGTGCTGGTGGGCAGCTGTAGGGAATGTCAAGGTCATTGTAGCTGAAATGCAACGAAGTGCAAAGCTTCTGAAGCCACTCTGTGCTACGGCAGGTCAATGGTGATTTTATAGAGATAGCAGATCTTAAGAGCAGGAGGGGCCCTCAGATCACCCCTTGTGTGCACGCCCCTTAGTTTTCAGGAGGAGAAAGTGCCAGAGAGGTTGAATGAGTTCACCCAAAGCCATACAGCCAGGTGGAGGTGGCTTTGTATTTCACCGCATTCTGTTAGTCATTCAGATGGTATTCATACTACTGGCCACAGAGCAACTCTTTTATGTACAGAGTCCTCACAAAGGACACCATTGTTGGTTTTGTCCCTACAACTGCCCTATATATTAAAATTTGTTTTCACTATGCACCTGCATTATTTTTATATTTAGAAAAAATGGTGATTTTTTCTTTTAAATAGTGATTTTTCTTTTAAATCTGCCACAGAAATTGTGGCAGATGGTAGATTCACGTTACTTAGGAAAGGGGAGGCTGGTTTATACTGTATTCTGTATTCCCTGGAGAGATACCAACCTGTAACCTAAGACAGTTCTCGGTGAGCCAACAATGTGCAGGCACTAGAGGGCAACCTTTCCAAATGCAGGCATTACAGACACCCTTCCGTGGGTCTCTAGGGGCTGCAAGGGCTGGGAAGTTTCTTAAGCCACAGAGAAAAAAGGCATTCCAGTAGACATCTCATCTCAGAAGAATGTCTTAATAATGGTGGCTAATCAGCTTGCCAGGACATATACTGTCAAATAGGTGTTTTCCATTACTTCTCTCTTTTTAAAAATAAACATACACACAAACACAAAGACAATTCCAGACGTAAAAATATACATGCCTCAGACACAACTCAATTCTCTCATTCCATGCTGGCATCTACAAGGGGGCAGTCTCTTAGGCTGCTTACTAAGCATCAATACCAGCATCATGTTGTCATGGAAAAATGCAAAGCATTCATGCAAGTTCATAAAGTTACTATCATTTCTATGACTTACCAGGAACATACTGCTTAGTCGACTGAAAAATAAAGCACAATCTTTTTGGGGATGATACAGTTATATCTCAGGTCACGCCAAAAAAAAAATCACATTTTCTATGATCCCCATTTCCCTCCTCAAAGAGCAAACAAAGCCTTTTATGTTTTCAAAAATATAACTACAGAGATGAAAGGAAGCTTGTGAATCCATGCAGCAGAAGCAAAACTAGGCAGACCTCATATGAAAAGATATTGTCAAAATGAGCGCACACGAATTAAATAGTTATTCTGCTTTACTCACATTTTTCTTCCTGTGTTTACGCAAGCATCACTTTGGGGAAGTTAGTCATTTTACATTTTATTAATTATGACATCAGATTATTTAAAATCATGCCTTACTATTAACAGAAATACCAGGCACTCACATATTTTTATTGAGTTTCTATCTTTCCAACACTGCAGAATTATATAGTATACTTTTTCACAACACTAAATCCACTTCTTGGCATGGCAGTGGCATGTGGTGTGATGTGACAGATCAGGTATCATTGAAGACAAGAGATTTTAATCTGATTTTTTAAAAACTCCTAAAAAGCTCTCATAAAATACAGCCATTTTGTGAACTGAAATCTGTAAGTCATTCCTCTTAGAAAGGGGATACGATGAAACAGAGGTTCGCAACTTCTTAGGAATAATATTGCAAGAATCAAAAGACTTGAAGAAGGAAAGGTACGGAGGAGGGGGTCAAGGTTTTCTTTGGCCATCATCATCCTTCCCTCTTCTTTGACCTGTGAGAAGTCTCCCAAGGTGCTGGGATTACCGGAGTGCGCCACCGTGCTGACCAGGTGAGAGAATTCTATCTGCCAAGCCACTAGGCAGACCTCATAGTCACGCTCTAAGGGCATCTTCGACCTATCAGAAGTGCTTTTTCTATAAAAAGTGTAAGAGCACAGCCAGCTAGAACCAAGAATGGAAGCCAGTTAGGAATCCTAAGATTTGAAGGACATGCCTGGGGTTGGCCCTGAGGGCAGGACTATGGCTTTGGGAAGCAGTGGCAGCAGGCATCAAGATCTAGGCAAGTTGGGTGTCGTTCCAGGGTCTCTTAGCTACTTCCCCATCTGCCATAGGCTACACATTTAGCTGGGTGTTATGTGGAATATGTAACCAGACACAATTTCCACAAAATATCACAAAATACACAGCTCATGCTCCATAGAAACAAGAACACCTCAGAAATAAATTTTTGTTTGTTTGTTTGAGACGAAGTCTCTCTGTCTCCAGGCTGGAGTGCAGTGTCGGGATCTTGGCTCACTGCAACCTCCGCCTCCCAGGTTCAAGCGATTCTCCTGCCTCAGCCTCCCGAGTAGCTGGGATTACAGGCACGTGCCACCAGACCCACCTACTTTTTTGCATTTTTAGTAGAGACAGGGTTTCACTGTGTTAGCCAGGATAGTCTCAATCTTCTGCTGATCTCTACTGAGTAAAGTGCGTCAGCGTATCAGTAGCTACTGAGGGCAGCTGTTCTCTTTTCCTTTTTTTTTTCTCGTTCATTGATTCATTTATTAATCCAGTGTTGTAGACTTATAGACAGGTGGAAACCAGCAGCCCAGAGCCCTCTGCTCATAACCTGGACAGCCTCCAAGCAGCTAGCTGGAGAACCTCAGAGAAGTGCTTGCTTGGGCATTTATCTTGGGTAAGAGAAAATTTTTTTTTTTTTGGACAAGCTCTCACTCTATCACCCAGGCTGGCATGCAGTGGTGTGATCTCAGTTTACTGCAACCTCCGCCTCCCGGGCTCAAGCCATCCTCCCACCTCAGCCTCCTGAGAAACTGGGACTACAGGCATACACCACCATGCCTGGCTAACTTTTGTATTTTCGGTAGAGATGTGGTTTCACCATGTTGCCCAGGCTGGTCTCGAACTCCTGAGCTCAAGCAGTCTACCCACCTCGGCCTCCCAAAGTGCTGGAATTACCGGAGTGAGCCACCGTGCCTGGCCAGGTGAGAGAATTCTATCTGCCAAGCCACTAGGCAGACCTCATAGTCAGGCTCTTCTTGCTTTTCCTGTATTAGCTGCCATTTCAATCACATTTAGTGAAGAATTATTTATTATATTTTCATTGTTACGGAGGTACCACCAGAGTTGATTTTAGGTAGGAAAACTGCCCCACTCTGCAGAGTGAACTGAAAGGTAGATTAAGAGCTTTGTGATTTTCTTCTGAGACAAGGTGGCTCAGGGTGGTGAGATTTACAAACACAACAGAAAAATACAGTCATGTCATTCACTGTCCAATTATAGAGACTCGGAAAGTGGATATGTGTTATGCATACTCTCAGTCAACAGTCAGCCCTGATTCAGGGATTATGGGCAATGCTTAATGGTTAGGAACTCTTCCTCTCATCCAAGTCCTGTAGCTTTGTTGTTGTTGTTGTTCTGGGGGAGAGAGTCTTGCCCTGTCACCCAGGTTGGAGTGCAGTGGCATGATCTCGGCTCACTACCACCTTTTCCTCCCGGATTCAAGCGATTCTCCTGCCTCAGCCTCCCTTGTAGCTGGGATTACAGGTGTGTGCCACCACATCCAGCTAGTATTTGCATTTTTAGTAGATACAGTGTTTCGCCATGTTGCCCAGGCTGCTCTTGAACTCCTGGCCTCAAGTGATCCACCTGCCTCGGCCTCCCAAAGTGCTGGGATTACAGGCCTCAGCCACCGTGCCTGGCCCCAAGTCCTGCAGCTTCTCTTGGGTACTTATTTTCATGTCCAGTAAAATAGGAGGGAACAATTTGAAAGAAAAGGAGAGGGTGTGTCATGCAGGTGGCTGCAATGGCGATAGTGTAGGTCTCGCAGCTGGGCAGGAGGTTTCCAGAGAATAGAGTTGAATTCAAGAAAGCAATAATTCTCACCAGGAGTGACCTCTGGACCTCCCAATCCATTACTCAAGGCCAAGCTCGGGACTTTTCCCACTTCCCTCCATAGCTGGGCCCCTCCTATGGCTCGTACCTTCCACTCTCAAGCTGTCTTACCTGAAGAGTTTTGACTTTGCCCAGGATGCTGTCCTGTGACATTGCTTGAACTGTCTGCTCACTTTCTGCTCCCCCATCAGGGATAAAAATACTGTCATGGGAAAATGCCCGGGTTCCCATAGAATAGTTGAAGGACCTGGAATGTAAATCATGTGCTTCATTTTATTAGGATACAATTTCTTTTGGCAATTCAGTTTCCCATTATTCCTGATTGGAGGGACTCCACCCACATTCTCAGTCTCATTCGGCAAGCACTTGCAGCATTGCGTCCCTTTCAGCTGGGGGTCGGCCAAAGAGCTGGGTAGACGAAAAGGTCCCCATCTCTTACACAGCCCTGGTTCAGAGCCATTCACCATGAGAACACAAAGACAGTTACTTATTTGTATAGGATCCAAGACAGAAGGCACTGCAGAACTTTTAATTGGAAGAGCCTTTCTCCAACTGAGCTGTCACTATCAGTTTTGTCCCAGTAAGTCTTGCCAACCAGAATTTATTAAGTAACATGCAAGTCTAGAAGTAAGAGGCAAGGATTTCTTACTTTCAGATGACAACCAAACTGGAAGAAAGATGCACACATCCCAAACAAAGACTTCGGAAGAGGACTACAGAATTGTTGATAGAGACAATAAATGCTTTAGGAATTTCGAGAAAATGGGAGACATTTGTGTTAGGGCCATTCTGATAGGCTTTGCATATATGGAACACCTTATAGGTGGCTGGTATCCAACAAAAACTTTTTATATTTTTATTTTTATTTATTTACATTTTTAGAGACAAGATTTTGTTCTGTTGCCCAGACTGGAGTGCAGTGATGTGATCATGGCTCAATGTAGCCTCAAACTCCTGGGCTCAGGGGATCCTGCAGAGTAGCTAGGAATATAGGCATCTGCTCCCACATCCAGCTAATTTATATTATTTTCTGTAGGGATGGGGTCTTGCTATGTTGCCCAGGCTGGTTTTGAACTCTTGGCTTCCTCACAAAGCATTGGGATTATAGGCATGAGCCACTAAGCCCAGCTAAAACACTTTTTAGTTGAAGGGCTGGACTTGGAGGAAGTCTGGACTCCTACCTAACAATGAGGTATAAGCCGTGTGAAATGCACAAAGACGGCCAGGCACAGTGGCTCATGCCAAGCCCAGCACTTTGGGAGGCAGAGGCAGGCAGATCACCTGAGGTCCGGAGTTCAAGACCAGCCTGGCCAATATGGTGAAATCCCATCTCTACTAAAAAAAAAAAAAAAAAAAAAAAATTAGCTGGGCGTGGTGGTGGGCGCCTGTAATCCCAGCTACTTGGGAGACTCAGATGGGAGAATCGCTTGAACCCGGGAGGTGAAGATTGCAGTGAGCCAACATCGCGCCACTGCACTCCAGCCTAGGCGAGACAGAGCGAGACTCCGTCTCAAAAAAAAAAAAAAAAAAAGAAAGAAATGCACAAAGAGGAAGCAGCAGAAGCAAACTGTTCCTTACTTGATCTTGGAAACTAACTTATCTCTGGGAAAGAGTACACACTGAGGCTGCCAGCTCCTCACAGGGGCAGGAAGAGCACCAAGGCAGGCACAATGCCAGGCAATACAGGCAGCACTTGGAAGGGAGAGAGAGCACAACCTCCTCCTTCCCCTCCCCAGAAAGGGGCCCCTACTGGGGTTTTCTCAGTGACCAAGTGCATGAGAGAACAGTCAGCACTGGGGGCAGGTGTTCCCAGGCAGTGCCTATGAACTGAATTACAGAATGCAGTGGGCAAGGTCCTGGGGCAGCTGTACTTGTTATCTGCCCAAGTCTAGACCCAGTTGGGAACACTAATTACCAAATTTTATAATCTAGTTTGCTAAATTACAGGCAGCATGGTGTAAAAGTGTGCGAGGTTTACAAACAAAAGACTTGGATGTGAGCCTCCCGGCTATGTGATCTTACGCTATAATAATAATTATTATAAACATCAACCCTTACTTTGATTTTAAAAAAAAGTGTGGAGTTTTACTTTCATTATCTCATTTAATCCCCATCATCACCATCTTGTGACAGATGAAACTCAGCAAGTAAATAACTTACATAAAGACATGCAAATTGAAGGAATAGAGTGAGAAACTGAACTCAGATCTGCTGAGAATAATCCCATGCCAGCCAGCTGCCATATTTTAAAGTGGTACACGGTCTTATAGTATTGCCACCCATGAGTGACACAGGGTATGGGAGAGGAACATGGTGCAGATGCCATGGGGGCTGGACTATGAGAGGGCTGAAGATACTAAATAACTAGAATAAGGCATAAGTCTTCAGCTAAATAACCCAGGGCACCATATAGCAGTAATTCCCTTTATGAAATATGAGGCACTCTTTTAGGAAACATGCAGGAGATTAATATGTTATGATCTCCCTGTCCTCAGAAAATCTGGGACCTATGTCACAAACTGAGCTTCCAAGTTCACCTAAAAATGTTAGGAAATAAGCTTTTCATTCGAAGTTGTGGAATTGAACTTCTGAATATTCTCTGTTTAAACTTCTTTTTCAGACTGCTGGTTATGACTCAGTTGAGAGAAGGGGTAAATGACTTCATTTCTACACTGTATTTTTGCAAAGGGCATATATATATATATATTTACTAATTTCTCGCAGTTGTGTGTACAGAATACAGCAGTGCTAGGCTAAGTTCCATTCCAGTTTCTAAGTCAACCTTGACTGAGTCATGAAGTTTATCCCACTGATCCCATTATTTTTTCTACATAGGCTAAGAATTGGCACTCTCCTGCTCTTTGGTGTTGAACTCCAAACATTCCTGTTCCCAGCAAAGATCTAATATCCATCCATTACTCATTTCCAGATGATCATATTGAAAAATCGAGAAAATGAAGAGTAATAATAGCAGCAGTAGTAATTATAATAGTGGTGGTCACAGTGGTAATATTTATCCTAGCTAAATTTTATTGGACACTTGCGATGTACCTTGCATGTATGCTAACCTCTTTAACATAATATCAGAATCTTTTTGATATATAATATTTAAAACTTATGTGGTAGGCACTGTTAGTAAGGGTATTTTATGGACATGGAAACTAAACTAAGGTTTGAAGACAATGGGCAATTTGCTATAAATTAAGTAACTGTCTATATTGTAATTTTGTCTGGCCTCTTGTTTCATTGGTCTGCTTGTCTGTTTTTTGTTGCTGTTGTTTTGTTTTTACTTTTTTTTTTACTTATCTGTGTTTATACCAATAACACACTATCTTAATTGCTGTAGCTTTTTAAGGAGTCTTGATATCTAGTAGTTTAAGTTTTTCAGCGTTCGTTTTCTGGGTTTTATTATTTATTTTTGAGACAAGATCTCACTCTGTGACCCAGGCTGGAGTGCAGTGGTGCAATCTCAGCTTACTGTAACCTCTGCCTTCTGAGTTCAAGCAATTCTCCTGCCTCAAGCTCCTGAGTACCTGGGATTACAGGTGCCCATAACCATACCTGGTTAAATTTTGTATTTTTGGTAGAGATGGGGTTTTGCCATGTTGGCCAGGCTGGTATCGAAATCCTGGTCTCAAGTGATCTGCCCACCTTGGCCCCCCAAAGTACTGGGAGTACAAGTGTGAGCTGCTACACCTGGCCTCTACATAAATTTATACATATATACCTGGCCTCTACATAAATTTATACATATACACATACATGAATATAATATTGAGATTGCTTTTAGATGGCATTAAATCTATATATTTTTAAACTGATATTTTTACAATATTGAATCTTGTAATCCATGAACATGGGCTAACTCCTCATGTATTTATATCATCTTTAATTTCTCTTAACAAATGTGTTGAAGTTTTCTGTATAGAGGTCTTGTACATATTTTGATAGGTTTATTCTTATATACTTGGTGTTTCTGAATTTATTGTAAATGGTATAGACTAAAATTTCTATTTTCTAATTTTTTAATTAGTGGATATAAAATGTAACTTATTTTTGTATACTGATCTTATAACCAGAGACTTTGCTAAATTTATTTATTAATTATAATAACGTGACTGCTGATTTTTTTTTTTTTTTTTTTTTGTACGACAGGGTCTCAGTCACCAAGGCTGGAGTGCAGTGGCTGAATCATAGCTCCTGGGCAACCTTGAACTCCTGGGTTCAGGGGATCCTCCTGCCTCAGTCTCCCAAGTAGCTGGGACTACAGGCTTATGTCAGCATACCTGGCTACTTTTAAAATTTTTTGTAGAGATGAGTTCTTGCCATCTTTCCCAGGCTGGTCTGGAACTCCTGCCTCAAGCAATCCTCCCACCTTAGCCTCCCAAAGTGCTGGAATTACAGGCATGAGTCACCACACCTGATGCACAGAATTTTTGTAGATACGCTTGTATTACTGCATCTTTGAAAAGACACATGATCTACTGATATGGTTTGGATCTGTGTCCCGACAAATCTCATGTCAAATTGTAGTCTCCAATGGTGGGAGGTGGCTGGATCATGGGGATGGATTTCTCATGAATGGTTCAGCATAATCCCCTTGGTGCTATTTTCATGGTAGTGAGTGAGTTCTTGCAAGATCTTGTCATTAAAAAGCATGCAGCACCTCCTGCCTTGCTCTCTCTTGCTCCTGCTCCTGCCATGTGAAACACCTCACTTCCCTCTTTGCCTTCTGCCATGATTGGAAGCTTCTTGAGGCCTCTTTAGAAGTAGAAGCCACTATGTTTTCTGTACAGCCTACAGGATCATGGCCAATTAAACCTCTTTTCTTTATAAATTACCCAGTCTCAGGTATTTCTTTACAGCAGTGCAAGAGCAGACTAATACAGCTATCTTTCATTTATAGCTGATTTTAAAATTAGCCTCTTTATCTTTGGTTTTTAGCAGTGGGTGTAGCAGGGTGCGAGCTTCTTTTAATTTATTCAGCTTGGGTTACGCAATGCTTCTTAAATCTGTACCTTGATGTCTTTCATCAGCTTTGGAAAATTCTCAGCCTTTATCCCTTAAATTTTGCTTCTGCCCCATTTTTCCTCTCATCTCTCTCTGATCCTCCCATGTTAGATGCTTTCAAGTACAAGCCACATAACTTTTATTCTCATTATTGTAGCTACCATCTTTATACTCAATATGATTCAGACTGGATTATTTCTATGGACCTGCTTCCAGCTCACTAATTTTCTCTTTAAGTCCAATCTTCTCTTTAACTCTTCTCTTTAACTCTTCACTGCCTCCTGCAGAGTTCTTAATTTCAGAAGTATATTTTGGATCTCAAATTTCCATTTAATTGTTTAATAAATTTATGTTATCTGCTAAAATTCTCCATCTTGTAAACTATATTGTTGAATATATTAATCACAATTATTTGAAAGTCTATCTGAGACTCCAACATCTAGGTCACCTTTAGGTCTATTTCTATTATCTTGTTTTTCTTGTAGTCTGTGTCTTAGATGCCTGGTAATTTTTAATTAAACTTCACACATCATGCCTCAAAAATTTTAGAGGCTGGGTTCTCTTCTTCCAGAGAAGACTCACCCGATCTTCTTGAAGGCTGCAAACAGCAAAGAAGCACTTCACTTCAATCCAATCAAAGACTGAGCTAATTCATGCTGGTTAGCCATCTTTGTGAGGCTCAGACTACTTCTGTTTTGCCTACACTTCTAGGGTGTAGTCCTCCCAGAGCCTCAACCGAGAGCCTGGGTTGTTTCCTAAGGTCCTCCTCCTTGGCATATCTGAATGTAAACTGTTAGAAGCAGCCAGGTCACATCTTAAATGCTTTGCTGCTTAAAAATTTCTTTCAACAGATACCCTAAGTTACCACTCTTGAGTTCAAACTACCACAGATCCCTAGGGAATGAACACAATGCAGCCAAGTTATTTGCTACAGTACAACAAAGGAGACCTTGGCTCCAGTTCTCAGTAAGTTCCTTATTTCCATCTGAGACCTCATTAGCCTGGCCTTCACTGTCCATATCACTATCAGCATTTTTAGTCACAAGTATTTAACCAGTCTCTAAGAAATTCCAAACTTTCCCTCATCGTCTTGTCTCCCCCTGAGCCCTCCAAACTCTTCCAACCTTTGCCTGTTACCCAGTTCTAAGGCTGTTTTGACATTTTCAGTTATCTTTATAGCAATGTCCCATTCTTTGGTACCAGTTTTCTATATTAGGTCATTTTTGTGTTACTGCAGAGAAATACCTGAGGCTGGGTAATTTATAAAGAAAAGAGGTTCTGCAGGCTGTATAAGCATGGCACTAATTATCTGCCTGGCTTCTGGTAAGGGCCTCAAGAAGCTTACAATCATGGTAGAAGGCAAAATGGGGGCAGGTATGTCAGTCATATGGTTAGAGCAGCAGAAAGAGGACAGCAGTTTGTGTAATATTAAATCTAATACTAAATCTTTGGTAAGCATGGTTACCAGTTCCAGCTCCAAACAACTCTACAATGTAGATTATTTCCTGTTCTCTGAAGGGGAAGCTGAGGCAACAAGTGGGTAAAAGTATTG
Source organism: Piliocolobus tephrosceles (assembly GCF_002776525.5). Lineage (NCBI taxonomy): Eukaryota > Metazoa > Chordata > Mammalia > Primates > Cercopithecidae > Piliocolobus > Piliocolobus tephrosceles. The sequence continues at coordinate 132,049,427 of NC_045436.1, forward strand.
CCCAAAGTTCCAAAATTTGAGGCAGGGTTGGAATTGAAACTGAATAGCCTATGCGTGGAGATCTCAGCTTGAAACCATGTTCTAATGAACACAGAGCTTGATGGAACCATGGTCCTTAACCAGCTGGGAACTGCAAATTACATGACTGGGAGGTGGAGGGGCAATTTACCACAAATTGTACCTTAGCAGAGTTCATCCGTACTTCTTTACTCTTGACATTTAAAGATCTTTCACAGTTGATTGTGAAGCAGGCCCACTCCACCTCTCCCTGCTTCCTTTTGAGGGAACCCAGAGAGGGGCCTTTCAGCCTCAATGCTGCAACTTGCCCTCCCTCTCTCTCTCTGCTCAAATGATAGGAAATGGACTTGCAGGTGGGAACCTTCTCTTCTACTACTTAGAACACAGAGCAGCCTCTTGCTTGTGAGGAGAGCTGTATAAAGACCTCTAAAATCCCACAGATTTTAAACCCTGAACTGGAGGATTGTCAATATAGTCATTTAACAATCATTTTAATTTAAACAAGATTTGAAGTCAAATGCAAAGCACACACGGTAAAAGCCAACTCTACAAAGAGAGAAAGAAAGGCCCACTTGGGAAGTTCAGAACAGTACTGGTCTCTGAGGAACAGTTTTCATAAGCCTAAAGAAGAATCACAGCCCTGACTTACAGAGGTCAGAAAAATGGTCCTTTTGGATTGGAGGTCCAAACAGCAGAAGTTCCTGGGGCTCTAGAAGGCAGTCAGCTCTCCTATGTACAGAAAGGAGCATGGCTGAGATGTTGTAACTGCCATTTCTACATTTCTGTTCTGATTTGCTGTTGTCATTGATATTATTTGTATTGACAGAGAGGTTGGGCTTCGAAACATTTCATCAGGGGTTTCTATTCAGCCCAAAGATACCAGCTTTTGGACTTGCCCTTCTACTCTTCACTGCCTCCTGCAGTTATCTTTCCAAAGACATTGATGAAAGAACAGCCTGAGGTTGCTCTTCCGGCTTTACCTTTAATAACTGCCTCACTCCAATACACTCTTCTCATGTGTCTCTAGCTATAGTGGAATGACTCTCCCACTGTCTCTGCAAACTCAACACGAATTCATCAATTTTCCCACAGAACTGCTGTCTTTTCTATTTCTTTGTTACTCTTATCCCCAGGACTCTGTGCTATATTATTTTATAAGTGAGGTAAAGTTCAGATTAGGAAGAAGATAAACTGCAAAAACCTTAACCGATAACATTATCTGTGCTTTCACTGTCAGAAATCCTTCAAAGACAATGTAAAAATTCATGCAGAAGACTAGAAATCCTGAGCTCACAGACCCATTCTGAGCCTGCATTCCACTGTGCCTGCCAGTATTTCTCCGCACCTGTGTCTGGAGGCCTGGAGCGCTGCTCTTCACATCTCTAGTGAGTCTCTACGAGTAAACTGGCAGCAGCAAAAGGCAGTGTACTGTATCAGCGATGACAGGGACAGCCCTCACACAGCCAACAGCCACTGAAGAAAGGGCCCCTCTGTGCTCATGGAATCCAAGACCCAAGTCTTTATGGATGGAGAAGCTGAGGCCCAGCAAAGTGAAGAGACAGATTCAATCAAAACAGAAACCAGAACTCAGGCTCCTGGCTCACTGTTGACAGGGCTTAATACAGTGTTTACAGATGTTTGGATTTCTTAGAGAACAAAGACATTATATGAATGGTGGCTGCTGGATCACGACAAGAAAGGAGCATTAATTAAGAGGGTTCCAGTTCACCTACAATTGCAAATCTTATATAAAAGAGGATATACCAGTTTTACTTTGTTTTGTTTTTGAGACAGAGTCCCACTCTGTTGCCCAGGCATTCTGTTGCCCAGGCATTCTGTTGCAGTGGTCTCTCTGCTTACTGCAGCCTGGAACTCTCCAGAACTTAAAGGCTCCTCCCACCTCAGCCTCCCAAGTAGCTGGAAATACAGGCATGCACCACTGTGCCTGGCTAAGTTTTTATATTTTTCACAGAGATGAAATCTTGCCATGTTGCCCAGGTTGATCTTGAACTCCTGGGCTCAAGCGATCCTCCTGCTTTGTCCTCCCAAAGTGCTGGGATTACAGGTGTGAACCGCCATGCCCAGCCTAATTTTAATTCTTTTTTTTTTTTTTTTTTTTTTTTTT
>NC_045436.1:132051969-132096437 GCF_002776525.5 Piliocolobus tephrosceles
TTAGTAGAGACGGGGTTTCACCGTGTTAGCCAGGATGGTCTCGATCTCCTGACCTCGTGATCCGCCCGTCTCGGCCTCCCAAAGTGCTGGGATTACAGGCTTGAGCCACCGCGCCCGGCCTAATTTTAATTCTTAAACACAATATCTGTCAATACCAAGTGGGATCCCAGCATCCATAATTTTTTTCATATTTATGTAATATCGATCAAAATTTTATTACAATAAAATGCATATAACATAAAATTTAGCATTTTAACATTTTTTAAGTACACAGTTCAGTGGCATTAAATACACTCATATTATAATGAAAGCATCACCACTATCAACTTCTAGAACTTTATCCTCATCCCAAACTGAAACTTCATATCCATGCAACAATAACTTCCCATTCTCCCCTCTCCCCAGCGCCTGGCAACTACTATTGTACTTTCTGTCTCTACGAATTTTACTATTTCAGGTACTTCCTTTAAATAGAATCATAGAATATCTGTCCTTTTGTGCCTGGCTTATTTCACTTAGCATAATGTTTTGAAAGTTCATCCACATTGTAGCATGTGTCAGAATTTCCTTCCTTTTTAAGAATGAATAATTCCATTGTACATATATATCACGTTTATACATTCATCCGTCAATGGGCATTTGGGTTGTTTCTCCTTTTTGGCTATTGTAAGTAGGACTGCAATGAACATGAATGTGCTGATGAAGATTTTAAAAACACAGGAATGCAGCCTTGTGACTCATATCTATGTGTAGACACGGCTGAAAGAGTAAATAGGTGTGCCGTAAGTACCCATTCCACATAGAAGATCTATATCATCTTGATCTCCTCCACCCAAATTAAACAGTCAATATCTGTAAAGATCAGTAGTGACCTCATAAGACCAAAGAAGTAAAAGAAAGAGGAGGAGGAAGAGGAAGAGGAAGAGTAGAGCACTTCAGCAGCACATACACTAAAACTGGAACTGGATATGGAGAAGATTATCATGGTCCCTGTGCGAGGATGACATGCAATTAGGTGAATTAATGCAGAAACAGAAAATTAAATATCGCATGTTCTCACTTGTAAGTGGGAGCCAAGTCTTGGGAACACACAGACATAAAGATGGGAACAACAGACGTTGGGGACTCTAATAGGAGAGAGGGAGGAAGCAGGGGGCAAGAGCTGATACGTTGCCTATTGGGTACTTTGTTCACTATCTGAGTGACAGGATTAAATGAAGCTCAAACCTCAGCATCATGTAATATACCCTTGTAACAAACCTATACATGTACTCTCTGAATCTGAAATAAAAATGGAATTTTTTTAAAAACAAGAGTAGGAAAAGGAAGGTAGGAAGAAGAGGAGGAAATTAAGAAAAGAGGGAGAAAAAAGGAAAAGAGGAAACATCCTTGACATTTGCCTAAAATCATGGGAAATTTTGAAGTCAGTTCTTGAAAACCTGATCCTGGTACCTGATGCACAGAACAATAGCCCCTCGAGTGTCATCCACGCAACTCCTACCCAAGAAGGTTCAAACATCATGAACCCTCTCCAGAAACTCTCAGCTACAGACTAGAGGCTTTGAATAGGTTGAGTCAATTCTAAGGGAAGATGCATTTAGCACTAAGAAAAACTCACAGAGGTTTACAGGGTCCTGTTCTACCTACATCTTAAAACATTTAAGCCCTCTGATCTAACTCATTATGGGTTTAGAAAGACAGCAGGAAACACACATTGGTGTTTCTTTCTCCTTTACTCCACCTCCTCTTTCCTTTCATTTACCCAGAGTTAGATGAATTAACTCCAAGATTCTACCTAGAGGCTCCAAACGACTACTTTAGGGCTAGGCATGCTGGATAATGGCTATAATCCCAACGCTTTGAGCAGGGAGAATAGTTTGAACCCAGGAATTCAAGATCAGCCTGGGAACCATAGCAAGAGCCCATCTCTACAAAAAATAATTCAAAAAATTAGCCAGGTTGACTGGGCACAGTGACTCTTGCCTATAATCCCAGCACTGTGGGAGGCCGAGGTGGGCAGATCGCCTGAGGTCAGGAGTTCAACACCACCCTGGCCAAGATGGTGAAACCCCCTCTACTAAAAAAATAAAAATTAGCTGGGCGTGGTGGTTCATGCCTGTAAACCCAGCTACTCGGGAGGCTGAGACAGAAGAATCCCTTGAACCCAGGAGACGGAGGTTGCACTGAGCCAAAATCATGCCACTTCACTCCAGCCTGGGTAACAGAGTGAGATTCTGTATCTAAAAAAAAAAAAAAAAAAAAAAAATTCAGCCAGGCATAGTGCTGCACATCTACAGTCCCTGCTACTCAGGAGGCTGAAGCAGGCAGATTGCTTGAGCCCAGGAATTCGAGGCTGCAGTGAGTTATAATCACGTCACTGCACTCCAGCCTAGGTGACAGAGGCCGTGCCTCTAAAAATAAAAGAAAATAAAAGGCTGTTATAGAACAAATAACACAGTACTGTCAGGCTCACTTTGGCAGCAAATACATCAAAATACAGGGCATTTTGAAGGGCCTGTTTCTGTGCTTAAAGTTGTCAAGAGCTTAGCAAACTCAGTGGAGGCCTGGAGGGGTCATCGTAATTTGCTGGAATAGTACATGGATAGGATGATTATGCTAATAAGCATGCCAGCAGCAATGGTTAGGGCTCACATACTGTAACCTTTGCTCAGGTGAAGCTTTTATTATTACTTTTTATGTTGAAGCCGTTGCAGACTTTGTTTTCCTGGACCATCTGAGAGGAAGTCACTGGCATGATGCTCATCACCCTGACCAGGGCAGGCAGTGGGAGCCAGAGGACTTGCTCTTGAACACACAATAAGATGTTCGTGGGAATCTGCAGAAATAAATGCAGGAACCTTGAGAGCAGTCGAAAATCAATGAGTGTATAATTGTCACTGTTGTCCTGTTTTTACCTCCATCCTATTGCAATATAATTGACATCTGTAAATCATCTCCAAGTTACATCATTTCCAATTCAGCTTTCTCTGAAACCCTATAGTAACCTTTTTTTTTTTTTTTTTTTTTTTTTTTTACAGACTCTCACTCTGTCGCCCAGGCTGGAATACAGTGGCACAATCTCAGCTCACTGCAACTCCCACCTCTGGAGTTCCAGAGATTCTCATGCCTCAGCCTCCCAAGTAGCTGGGATTACAGGCGCATGTCACCACACTGGTCTAATTTTGGTATTTTTAGTAGAGATGGAATTTTATCATGTTGGCCAGGATGGTTTCAAACTCCTGGCCTCAGGTGATCTGCCCACCTCAGCCTCCCAAAGTGCTGGGATTACAGTCGTGAGCCACTGCACCTAGTCCCCTACCATTAACCTTAAAGGAGTTAATTTGCCAGCTCAGAAACCACTGATGTTTCCCTCGTGCCAAAACCCTCCCAAATAAAGCTGCAGTGGTTGCTTGGCATTTAACGCTGTTCACGCCAGAGCTCTAAACTACTCTGGCTCTATGAAACAGAGGTTGTGTAGCGTAGGGATTACCTCTTACCTCTTAGGGATTAGTTCTTACCTCTGAAACCTAGTTTTACCATTTGACAGCTGTGTGGCTTTCAGCACGTCTCTAAACCTCCAGGTGCCTAAGTTTCCTTAACTGTTAAATGGGGATAATAATAGGACCTACCTCACAGAGTTTTCATTAGAATTAAATTTATGATATGTAAAACACTAAGAATGGTGTAAGCAGTGCTGGGCATGGTGGCTCACACCTATAATCCTAGTGCTTTGGGAGACCAAGGCAGGAGGATGGCTTGAGGCCAGGAGTCTGAGACCAGCCTGGGCAACAACACTACAAGACCCTGTCTCTAAAAATAAAAAAAAAAAATTCATGGGGCGTGGTGGCCCATGCCTGTCATCCCAGCTACTCAGGAGGCTGAGGTGGGAGGACTGCTTGAATTCAGGAGTTTGAGGCTGCAGTGAGCTGTGATCTCACCACTGCACTCCAGCCTTTGTGACAGAGCAAGACACTGTCTCTTAAAAAAAAGTTATTATCTAATGTCACCCTACTTCAAGCACCCAAGAGGCAAACCTGACCTGTCAGTTCCTCAAATACCATCACTGGGTTCTATTATCGCGTAGGCTTTTCTGCTGCATGGACTGCCCAGTGCCAGTCTCACAATTCGGTTCTTACCCACTGATGTGGTTTGGATTTGTGTCCCCGCCCAAATCTCATGTTGAATTGGAGGGGCGGCCTGGTGGGAGGTGATTGGATCATGGGGGTGGATTCCCTCATGCTGTTCTTGTGATAGTGAGTGCATTCTCACAAGATATGATGGTTGAAAAGTGTGTGGCACTTCCCCCTTCGCTCTTTGTCTCTCCTACTCCACCATGGTAAGATGTGTGTGCTACCCCTTCACCTTCCAGCATGACTGTAAGCTTCCTGAGGCCTCCCAGCCATGCTTCCTGTTAAGCTTGTGGAACTGTGAGTCCATTAAACCTCTTTTCTTTATAAATCACACAGTCTCTTTATAGCAGTGTGAAAACAGACTAATACACTGTATTTTGAGGTCCAGCTCAAACCTTATCAACCCCATATACCTTTTCTTGCTCCCTTTTGTCCCTCAGGAATCCCTTTGCATGAATCTCATACTGTTTGATGTTATGGTTATTGTAATCAAGCCTTTAACAAGAGAGAACATAAAAGTACTTTGCATGTTGTAAAGCAAAACACAGATGTGATTTTTTTTTTTTTTTTTTTTTTTTTTTTTTTTGAGACAGAGTCTCACTCTGTAGCCCAGGCTGGAGTGCAGTGGCACCGTGTCGGCTCACTGCAACCCTCTGTCTTCTGGGTTCAAGCAATTCTCCTGCTTCAGCCTCCCAAGTAGCTGGGATCATAGGCGCCCACCAACACGTCTGGCTAATTTTTACATTTTTAGTACAGATGGGGTTTCACCATGTTGGTTAGGCTGGTCTTGAACTCCTAACCTCAGGCGATTCACCTGCCTCGGCATGCCAAAGTGCTGGGATTATAGGCGTGAGCCACCGTGCCTGGCCAATGTGATTTTACTGACAATAGTAATACCATCTTATCTCCACCCCAGTACTATGTGTGGCATGAGGTCAGGGATCACATCTAGTATCTGTTTTTCCCATAGTGCTTTCTATTATCAAATTTGTCAGCTTTTTTGTTTGTTTGTTTGTTTCACTTTAGGATGGGTTCTTACTATGTTGACCAGGCTGGTCTGAAACTCCTGGGCTCAAGGAATCCTCCCACCTCAGCCTCCCAAAGTGCTAATATCACAGGTGTGAGCCACTGTGCCCCACCAAACATTTTCAATGGATGAGAAAATGATAACCACTGTAGGGTGAGTTGGTTTACTAGGTGGGTTTTCTGTAGAGAGGTCACCGAGGTAATGGAAAGTGTGATGCAGATGTGTTATGGGAAAATGCAGAATATGTTCAGATCATGGCTGTTTTCCATGAGGTCACTTCACAAAGCTCCAAGAAGCCAATGGGTAGGCAAGTCAGGAGGCTGTTCAGCCTCTCTCAAGGCTTTTTGAGCCTTCTTTTCAACTTAAACCAGGGAACTGCTCCAGGCTTTGCTTCCCACTTTCTATTTCAAACCTTCTCTCTCACATCTAGTTTCCTGGTGTCTACATGGGTCAGTTACCATTCTGAGCTATAGGCAACAGAAACTTTGTCTTACTCAACCTAAAGAAAATGTACTAGAAGTATAGTGGAGGCTCACAGAACAAAAGAAGCCAGACTGCAGGCTTGGAAAAACACTGGAGTTAGGTAGGAGAGTTCTAGAGCCTAGGCATCAGGAGCCACAGCCACCATTAGGCCAGAGTGAGCCAGTAACTACTCTTCCTAGAAGTTGTGTTCCTTACATCTTTGACTCACCTGCCAAGTCAAAGTCCTAAGGGAGAACATGTGATTGGCCAGGCTCGGTTGCAGGCTTATGCCAGGCTGCAGTGGGAATGGAGGTGGAAAATCTGATCCTTTTGATTTCTGTCCTAGGAAGCAGGCACTATGTCCTATCAGAGCTATACACAGCAAGGTAAAGACGACTCCCTAAAAGGGAAGGAGCTTTCAGGGGGTCACCTTGACTCGAGAAGGGGAACTGGATGCTAATGGCTAAGTGACCAAAAAACAGCTACCACACTATGCTTCTAGGTCTGCGTCTGGATTCTCTCTTCTAGTCTAGCTCACCTGGACGGATGACTCACTTGCACAACTCCCTGTATTGTGATTCTACTTCTCCCCAGGAGGCTGCCCTTCTTTCTTGGTGGCATGTGCTGCTGCCTGAGAGCAAAGGATGTCACACCCCATGGTCCTGGGATGCCGAAACCCAGGCCCAGTGCTCTATGCTCATACCTATCTGGAGGAATGGGAGAGATGAGACAGAGGTGTATGCTGGGTCTGCGGCCTGGAGCTCAGCACATTGGAAGGTCAGAGCAGAGACAGAGGTTGCAAAGGAAAGAAAACAAACTAAGTTAGCCCTGCAGCCATGCTACTCCGTCTCCCACCCACTAGGCACTTGGTGCTAAGGAGAGCAGAGAGGTGTCAGGAAGAGCAGTCTCCATTTTAAGCTCTGTTGTCTGGTGCCACTATCTGCTAAAGATAGCGTCTATGCGAAAGGAACAATGAAAAGCAAGGGGAAGTTTGGTAGGCAGAGGCATGTCTGAGAAAGTTCTCCACATTCACAATAATACAAGACAGGGACTGACTTCTTTCTGTCCGTGGTCTTTGTCATCCTCCTGTGACACCTGGAACTGTGACAGTCATCTTGTGACCATGAGGAAACAAACTGGAGGACAAGAGGCCACTCCCCGAGGATGCCAGAGAAAAAGGGACTCAGACTGGATCCTGGTGATGTTGCTGGGCCATTTCATCAACCAACCTTGGAACCTGGAAAGTCTTCCAGACTTTCTGGTCCATCAGACAATATACTTGGTTCCTGTTGAAGATGCTAGTAGTTCTGATTTCTGTTACAACTGAAATCCTACCTGATACAGCTTTTGAGCCACTCTTCTAAGCACTGGGCACAATCTAAGACCTGCTGACATCATCCAACTGTGGAGTGCGAGCCTACAGAGGGAAATTCTTCCCATCCAAAAAAGGAGAAGGCTTTCTGCAGCTGCACAGTGAATGCATGCCTCAGGCCAGCCCTCCTATTCCTTATCCTTTGTCTTTTTTGGACAAGAATCATGTCATTTGGGACCATAGATATTGGGTAATTACTATGGCAATGATTAGGGATTCACTTCAGGAATAAGGAAATATAATTATAGTCCCATTTCAGCTTGTTTCCATGACAACAGGGGCAATTGCAATTGATCAGCAGTTTTCTTCCTAAATAGATTCGTGAGTCTCATTCAAATGAAATGTTAAAGAGCAATTAAATATCCTCATCAAACAAACTAGAATTGCTGGAAGCGACTGGAGTCAGATTATCTGACTTAGAGGCTCATCCAGAACTCGGGTATTCTATCAAAATATATGGTACTTGATAGGCTATAGTGTACCAAATTATCTGTTAATTACAAAAGAAACCGGGTATGTCATACAAATTCAAGGAAGAGGAGTAAAGTTTGGAATCTCAAAGGGAGAATCTTAGAATTGGAAGTCAGAGGGTCATCTACTGCAGTCTGTAAGTTCAGTCCTGTGTCTATATAGCACCTAGGACAAGTGAACTTGCCTCTAAAGTCCACTTCACAGGCTTCCATGCTATTTATTCCACTCCGTTTCCCCATGTGGAGAAAGATCTTTTCATAAACCTCTGTAGCTGTCATTTGAATCAATTTTCCTCTGGTTAATGCTCTGGAAATAGTAGTCATCAATATTCTCTTTATCTCAATACTAATACTAACCTGCTTTTTAAAGTGCTTTATTGCAGGTAGCACAATGTCATGTGCATTTTTGTCCTTCTAGTAATCCTGGGAGATGAAGGGGCTAGCTAGGTGAGGGTCACACAGCTCTCGAGTGAAACAGCTGGCTTCCCGAGAGGTCCCTAGCTCCTGTTCTGCTGCATTTACAACATATTGTATCTCTCAGAATCGCTATACCTCAGCAGTCCCCAACCTTTTCAGCACCAGGAACTGGTTTTGTGGAAGACAATTTTTTCATGGGCAGGGGGGTGGGAGGATGGTTTCAGGATGAAACTGTTCCACCTCAGATTATCAGGCATTAAACTCTCATAAAAACGCCACCTAGATCCCTCACATGCACAGTTCACAGTAGGGTTCATGCTCCCATGAGAATCTAATGCCGCTGCTGAGCTGATAGGAGGTGGAGCTCAGGCAGTAACGCCCCCTTGCCTGCCACTTACCTCCTGCTGTGCGGCCTGGTTCCTAACAGGCCACAGATCGGTACTGGTTCACCACCTGGGGGTTGGGGACCCCTGCTATAACTGATTCATCAACCTTCTTTGTCTCTAGACTCCTTCAGCTCAGCTCTGTTGATTTTCCTGCTTAGTTCCTAATTTTTATTTAATGGGTTTTGCACCTTTTCACCATTCCCTATTCAATTTCAGCACATTCCATGTTCCTAAGGATAGAGGATAAACAATCAAGTATAACAGGTCCTTTCTGACTTCATCCTCTGAAAAGCAGCAAGATCAGGTGAATCAATGCACACAATGATAAGCAGGGAGCCTGCACTTCACTATAATTCCACTGGTGACATGATGTCTCATGACACCAACTGTGGATTCTTCCTTTTCCAGCAGATCAGAGGGACTGTGATACTCTTTACCAAGGTGGGAAACTGGAGGCCAAATTAGATGGACACTGACTTGTCCAGTGGGAAAAGTCAGTATGGTGAAGAGCAATAATCATGCATTCATTCATTGAATAAATGCTTACTGAATACCTGCTACGTGCCAGGCCCAGCGTCAGAGGCTGGAAATACAATGAATGGTAAGTCACAAGGCTTACTTTTAGGGAAAGGTCAAGGAAGCTGTGAGAACAATGTCAGGGGGAGGGGCCTGATCTAGGCTGAGGGAATCAGAGAAAGCTTGCTCTCCTAAGGAAGGCACATTTGTGCAGAAAACTCAAGGATGGAGAGGAATTAGACAAAGGAAGGAGGTGGAGATGGGGAATGGGGCTATCAAGAAAAAAGCACTACCATGTGCAAAATGGGCAGGCTTGGATTGTAGTCACATTTCTAACACTAATAGCACTGTCACCTCTTTGAGCCTGTTTTCCCCATTTATAAAGTGAAGGTATGGGATCAGGACTAAAAATTACCCTAAACCTTTAATATTTTATATTCCCACCAGCAATGTGTGAGGGTTCCAATCCCTACGTATCTTCATCAACACTTGTTATTGTCTGTCTTTTTTGGTTGTAGCCTTCATAATGGGTGTGAAATAGTATCTCGTTTGTGGTTTTGCACTTCCCTGATGGCTGATGATGTTGAGCAAGTATGGTTAATGTGTTAATTGATATTTTTATAACTTTTGTGGAGTGATGTCTATTCGAATCAATTGCCCATTAAAAAAATTGGGAGAGAAGGTCATTTTATTATTGAGTTGTGGGAGTTTTGTTTTTTATTTTTACCTATTCTGAATATGATTTACAAAAATTTCCATCCATTCTGTGGATTGTTTTATAACTTTCTTGATTGTATCATTTGTAACACAAAATTTAATTTTGTTTGTCGCTTGTGCTTTTGGTACCTAAAAAACCACTGCCTAATTCAAGGTCACAGAAATTTACTTTTTCTTTTAAGAGTTTTATAATTTTAATTCTTACATTTAGGTCTGTGATCCATTTTGAGTTAATTTTTGTATATGATGTAAAAAGGGGTCCAATTTCATTCTTTTCCATGTGGCTACCCAATTGTCTCGGAAATATTTGTTGAAAAACTCTTCTTTGCCCATTGAATTGTCTTAGCACTCTTAATGAAAATCAATTGACCACAAATGTAAGAGTTTATTTCTGGACTCTCAATTTAATTCCATTATCTATATATCTATCCTTATACCAGTACCGCACAGTTTAGATTACTGTAGCTTTGTAGTAAGTGTTTTAAATAGGAAGTGTGAGTCTTCCATCTTTGTTCTCCTTTTTCAATAATGTTTTGGCTATTCTGGGTCCCCTGCAATTCCATATGAATTTTAGGATTCACTTGCTAATTTCTGGGGGAAAAAAAGACAGCTAGGATTTTGATGGGGACCACATGGAATCTGTAGCTCAATTTGGGGAGTACTGTCATCTTAACAATATTATGTTTTCCAGCCCATGAACATGGGATGTCTTTCCATCATTTCAATCTTCTTTAATTTCTTTCAATGACATTTTGTCATTTTTAGTGTACATTCTTTCACTTCCTTGGTTAAACTTATTCCTAAGTAGTTTATTCTTTTTGATGCTATGTAAATGGAATTGTTTTCCTAAGGTCATTTTTAGATTATAAATTGCTAGAGTATGGAAATACAATTGATATTCCAAAAACTCTAACCTTGCATCCTATAACCTTATACAATCTTGTTTATTAGTCTAATAGCTTTCTTTGTGTGTATTCCTTAGGACTTTCTATATATACAATCATGGCATCTGCAAATACAGTTTTACTTCTTCATTTCTAAGATTAATGCCTCTTATTTCTTTTTCTTTTCTAATTGTCCCAGCTATAGCCAACAATATAGTACTGTAGAACACAGTGTTGAATAGAAGGAATGAGATAAGAAACCCTTGTTTGGTTCCTGATCTTAAAGGGATCACATTCATTTTTCATCATTAAATATGATATTAGCTGTGGATTTTTCAGATGCTCTTTATCAAGTTGAAGAAGTTTCCTTCTATTTCCAGTGTTGTCTATTTTTTTTTTTAATAAATCGTGAAAGGATGTTGGATCTTGTCAAATAGTTTTTCTGCATTTATTGAGATGATCGTGTGGTTTTTATCCTTTATTTTATTAATATGGTACATTACATTGATTGGCTTTTGTATGTTAAACCAACCTTGCACTCCTGGGATAAATTCCATTTGGTCATGCTACTTAATCATTCTTACATGTTGTTGGATTCAGGCTACTAGTTTTTTCTTAAGGATTTTTGTGTCTATTGTCATAAAGGATATAGGTCTGTGGAGTTTTTTTCTTGTGATATCTTTGCCTGATTTTAATATCAGGATAACACTGGCGTCACAGAGTTGGAAAGTTCCCTCCTATTCTCTTTGTCATATTCCTTCTTCCATGAAAATTTCTGCTTATGCCATTATCTGACAGGTTCATGCCTTCCCTCCCAGCTACTCCACGTCCTGCCCATCATTTGGAGCCGGCTCAAGGCCTCCTCAGTCCTGAACCTTTTCCTGACTGTTCCAGTCCAAGTGAGCTCATCCTCTCCAGAACCCCTTCACATCTCACTGTGCTTACATCTGGCACTTAACATAAAGTGTTGTTGTTATGCATGATGTAACAAACACTGGGTGTTCAGTAGAAACTGGAAGCAGGACAAGTAGAGTCCCAGTAAATAACAGAGCCTCCATCAGGCAGCTGGAGGTAGGCAGACATCTGAGCCTAGTGACTCAGGACCAGCATGATGATGCAGAGCCATATGAGTAACTCCCTAGTGAGGCTGCAGCCTCCTTGAGAAGCACAGTAGTGGATGCTTAAGAATGCACTCTTTATTGCTTGAATAGTGGCTCAGGGATTTATAAGCTGTATGACCTTAGGCAAATTACTTGCTAGCCTTAGTTTTCTCATCTTTGAACTGTTGATAATAATATAAATCTTAAATAGTTGTGGTAAATATTATATTAGTTCACCTATGTAAAAGTGAATACATTGTATTAACTTCAATTAGTGGTAGCTTTAATACATGCCATTGGATATTCTCAGTGAAAAAAGCGTCTATGGTCAAAGGAATATTGAAATACTGCATACTGCATCCTTCTTCCTAGGGATTCACAGGACACATTACACAGTAAAAGTTCTGTCGAGTCTCACATAAAGAATCCTATTTAATTTGTTTTTGCTCAGAATTCCCCAAACCTATTTACCAAGATGACCCTCTCCCTCTTTTAAAATTTAACAACTGTTTTAAGACACCTTTGGAAACATAATATTAGTTGTGTTTAATTAAGAAAAGAAATCACATTAGATTCTTAAAAATGGATCATGTTTTATTGCTTTGCTTTTCCCAAGGAATGCATAATTTAAAAGCAGCAGCCTAGGAGAGATAAAGGCTTCTAACCTAGAGAAAGAAAAGAATGCTTTTAAAACCCAAAGGAAATGGAAATTTTCAGGCAGAAGGAGCAGATCAATAAGGAGTTATTCTTGGTCATGGGAACATTTCTAGAATTACAGATTCTTGGGAGTTTGACGGGATGTTAAAGTTCAACTCCCTTAAATTCCCACCCAGTGCAGAAATCCCACCTTCACTGGTCTCAATCTTTTTGGGGACATGCCAAGTCTCCCATTTTTAGGCAGTTCTAATTAGGAAATTCTCCCTCACGTTGGACTGAAATCTACCTTCTTGCAACCTCTATCCAAAATCATGTTAATGGAGCTTTGAGTTTTGTGCTTTGTAAGAACTGTCCATTTTGGAGATAGCAAATAAAATGCACAGAAAATTTTTTGAATCATTACACAACATAAAGTAACAGTCTGTTAACTGAACCATGAACTAAAAATAAGAATTTCTGAAAACAACATTTTTCATTTTCTCCATCTGTAAATAAGGCATATAATTAGAAGCTCTGGTATACCATAATCGACATATGTAGTATTTACTTTATAGGTGAAATTACTTTGCAATTGTCAATTGCCTAGAAAAGATAAATACATATTTTAAAATTACTTCTGTTTTCCTGTGTTTCTTTTTTTTTTCTAAGTTGTCTAGGCTAGAGTGCAGTAGCTATTCATACACATGATCATAGCACATTACAACCTTGAACTCCTGGCTCAAATGATCTTCCCGCCTCAGCCTCCCAAGCAGCTGGGATTAAAGGCACTTGCCACCACACCTTGCTGTGTTTCTATCCTAATTTTTTTTTTAACTTTTATTTTAGGTTCCGGGGTACATACAAAGGTTTGTTACGTAGGTAAACTCATGCCACGGGGGTTTGCTGTACAGATTATTTCATCACCCAGGTATTAAGCCCAGTAAATTATCTTTTCTGCTCCTCTCCCTTCCCTCACCCTCCACACTCAAGTAGATTCCAGTGTCTGTTGTTCCTCTCTTTGTGTTCATGAGTTCTCATCATTTAGCTCCCACTTATAAGTGAGAACATGTGGTATTTGGCTTTCTGTTCCTGCATTAGTTTGCTAAGAACAATAGCCTCCAGCTCCATCCATTAAAACTTAATGTGCACCTCTGGTCTGAGGGTTTTGTAATTTGGACACAACAGCAGTGTTCGTTGGAATTTACTTACTGACACACACCACAGAGGATATTTTTGTCTCTGTCCTTGAAGCACGGTGAGGATACCACAGATGATACCATTTACTCCTTCCGCTTAGCTTATACAGTGTCAGACATTCACGGAAAACTTTTCTTTGAGCACGTAATACAAGGCTGAATGAAACCTAGTCCCTGACTTCGTGAAACTGACAGTCGAGTGAGAAAGACAGATAAGCAAATCAAATTTCCATAGAAAGTGACAAGTTCTCTGCTGAAACCAGGCACACGATGCTAGGAGAACACAGGCAAGGGCAAATAAAAAAGATGGGGTTGTTGGAAAAGGTTTCTCAGAGGAGCTGGTTTCTAAGCTGTCAGTCTCGGAGTTTAACCGAGCTCTGACTCTGACTTCAATTCCAAGCACTCAGGTGAGAAAGTACTTCCTGACCCTACTTTTCTGAGTTCCTGACACTGTCACACCCAGATTTAGTGCCTGTGTTCTAAGAGGCAGGGAAAGAAAGAAGGAAGGAAGGGAAGAAAGGGAGAAGTGGGGGAGGGAGAGGGAAGGAGGGAGGGAGAGAAGGAGGAAACGAGGGAGGGAGGGAGGAAGGAAGGAAGGAAGGAAAGAAGGAAGGGAGGGAGGGAGGCAAAAGTTCCATCATAGACAGGCTCCAGAAGTTGCTAGAGATGGTCAGGGGTATGAAGGGTGACCACTTGTGCCTGAGCAACCTGCATCCTCAACAAGGGTATAAAGTCTAGCCTATGACAGCCTTTCTCTTTGTAAAGCAATGGCATAAGGAAATACAGTCTTCTTCAATCTGAGGAACCCTGGTGAGCCAAGCCAGTGAAATGTTGCCTCCTTCCACAAACAAGAGCAGCGAAATGAACGGCCAATTCCTGTGCACTCCCAGAAAATGAGGTCAGACTCATTTGCTAACTCCCCAAGGTGACTTCTCCATGCAGAATACACCAAGTCTTCCACGTTCCCAGAGATGGAACCAATTTGTGATCCTTTTTTTTTTTTTTTTTTTTTTTGAGGCAGAGTCTCACTCTGTCACCCAGGCTGGAGTACAGTGACATGATCTCAGCTCACTGCAACCTCCACCTCCCTCCACAAGTGATTCTTATGCCTCATCCTCCTCAGTAGCTGGGATTACAGATGCATATCACTACACCTGGCTAATTTTTTTTTGTATTCTCTTACTAGAAACGGGGTTTTCCCATGTTGCCTAGGCTGGCCTCGAACCCCTGACTTCAAGTGATCTGCCCACTTCAGCCTCCCAAAGTGTTGGGATTACAGGAGTGATCCCAACGCCCTGCCCCGTTTGTGATTCTGTTCTTGTCTCCTGGAACCAAAAACAGCACCTATCTCCTTTGGGATCCTGTTCCCCACCCCGGGACTCCACCAAAGATCTGAAAATAAAGTGCAAGTTATTACCTTAGGTTGTCTTCCAGGGTCTCCTCATCCGAAGAGAAGGTCCCATTGCTGACACTCTGGTGAGAGTAACTCTTCTTCTCCACCGACTGCAGCCAGAACAATGAAGGGTCTTTCTTTTTCCTTTTGCCAAACAACTTCTTAAAGGGCTGGAATTTGCCTCCTTTCTTCTTGTCTGTGGATTATAAAATAAACACACGCTGCAGTGTGGCAGGGCTGCACTTCCAAGCCTAAGGAGCAAATTATAACCCAGCTGCCTCCAGCCAAAGGAGACAGGGCAAAGGGCGGCCATCAGCCTGAATGAGCAACCAAGCCCTGTGCCAGGAATGTCAGAGCCAGCCCCAGTGCTATCCATGCACAGTGAGGCAGAGCACGAGCCAAAGGCATGGTGAATCTTCTGTCCTCCAGGCTCCCAAGAAACATCTGGGGAGAACAAGAAGAGGTTCCAAGTGGCCAGGGCATGGTGGCTCATACCTGTAATCCCAACACTTTGGGAGGCTGAGGTGGGAGAAGCATTTGAGCCCAGGAGTTTGAGACCAGCCTGGGCAACACAGTGAGATCCCATCTCTACAAAATATAAGAAAATTAGTCGGGTTGGTGGTGCACACCTTTAGTCTTGGCTACTTAGGAAGCTGAGGCTGGAGGATTGATTGAGCCCGGGAAGTGGAGGCTGCACTGAGCTGTGATCACACCACTGCACTCCAGTCTGAGCGACAGAGTGAGACCCTGTCTCAATAAATAAATAAATAAATAAAATAAAAAAGAAAAAGAAAAGATTTCAAGCTTCATGGTGGCCAGCACAGCACCTCTTTGCACAAGCAATAAGGCAGTGCCTGCTTTCTTTAACAAAGCAGATAGCCAAATGCCCTTCTCCATGGCAGATGCTGAGAAAAACACTTAAGTCAGACAGGTTTTTTTTTTGTTTTTAAATATTTTTATCTCTATCTTACATATCTCCAGTTTGAGGATCATTCTGTTTTGGCCTTTATTAGATACAGAATATAACTGCCAACTCTTGGCGTAAGCTTTGCCCCCCAATTCCCTCTATCCCCATATATTTCCAGTTTATTTTCCTTGTCTCT
The DNA here is from genome assembly GCF_002776525.5 of Piliocolobus tephrosceles. NCBI lineage: Eukaryota > Metazoa > Chordata > Mammalia > Primates > Cercopithecidae > Piliocolobus > Piliocolobus tephrosceles. The sequence continues at coordinate 132,067,779 of NC_045436.1, forward strand.
TTTTAAAATCTACTATGAAGAGCCCCAAAGGAGTTGCTATGAACATCTTCCCATTTATTACTTCATTAGTCAGGACCTAGGAATGCTGCCAACATTTGTTAGGGGTATTTTAGGTAATACCTTTCAGTCCTCCGCCTTTGGATACAAGTTCCTTCACATTATTCCACTCTCTCCTTGGAAAAGAAAGTGTAAGTCACCCTCTACCAGAAGCAGCATCTTCCTGGATCCTTCCTTTTTCTTTAAGAAGCTTAAAGAGCCACTTTTCTAGTGGTCTGACAACTATTTTAAGAAACTTTTTTTTTTTTTTAAGATGGGAGTTTCACTCTTGTCCCCCAAGCTGGAGTGCAATGGCACGATCTTGGCTCCCTGCAACCTCTGCCTCCCGGGCTCAAGTGATTCTTCTGTCTCAGCCTCCTGAGTAGCTGGGATCACAGGCGCCTGCCACCATGCCTGGCTAACTTTGTGTGTGTGTGTGTTTTTAGTAGAGATGGTGTTTCACCATGTCGGCCAGGCTGGTTTTGAACTCCTGACCTCAAATGATCTGCCCGCCTCGGCCTCCCAAAGTGCTGGGATTACAGGCGTGAACCACTGGGCCTGGCCTAAAAACATGTTTTAACCCTTACTATGTATCACGGCTCTAAGAACGTTATAAATACTAACTCAGTTAATCCTCACAACAATCCTATTACGTTGACACTATTAACATGCCCATTTTACAGATGAGGAACCTGAGACATGAAGAGATAAAATAGCATGCCTATATCACAGGAAACATATCTTTGAAGAGGGAGTCAGAAGTTTTGAGAGAGAAATAAAGATAGAAGCTCACAATGAGAACTGAAAACACCTGCACAAAATGCACAGCCACAACTCCCCTCACCTTCCACTCAGCTGACTATCAGAGGCCCCAGAGCTCTGCTGGCCAGATCCATAGAGGAATCCAGGCACACAAATGAGGTCAGTGAGGAAACAAGCAAGACATCTCATTTCCTCTGTGATCTTCAATTCTGGCCTTACTGAGATGTCACAGAAAATTTGAAGTGCTGCCAGATGTAGTGGCTCACGCCTGTAATCTCAGTTACTCGGGAGGCTGAGGTGGGAGGATCATTTGAGCCCGGGAGTTCAAGACCACCCTGGGCAATATGAGACCCCATCTCTAAAAAGTAAAAAAAATAAAAAGAAAATTTGAAGAGAAGAAGTGGTTCAAACTATTGTATCCTAAGCAGTGATACAATCCATATATAATGGATTGTATCCATTATAATGGATTGTATCTGTATAATCCTAAGCAATTATACAATCCATAATGTGCTGAGGATGCAGACAGAATAATAACCAATTACAAAAAGACAATCGTCTGGGAGCATTAGTACAGATGCAAACAGAGCCTCCAACATCAGTGGTCCCTGGAAATGATGTTGTGTCAGATCTCATTTAAAGGAAAGGGTATTTAAAGCATATGAGGTGCCTGTTATACATAGGCATTGTGCTAGGTGTATACAAAAAGAGAGTTACATTATTTTTACTGTGTATTATTTGGAAGACAGGAAAGTGTGTGATACAGTTTGGATGTTGTTCCCTCTAGATCTCATGTTGAATTGTAATCCCCAATGTTGGAAGTGGGGCTTGGTGGGAGGTGATGGATCATGGGGGTGGATCCCTCATGGCCTGGTGCTGTCCTAGTGATATTGAGTGAGTTATTGTGAGATCTGGTTGCTTAAAAGCGTGGCACTTACAAAATTAGCCAGGTGCGGTGGCGTGTGCCTGTAGTCCCAGCTACTTAGGAGACTGAGGCAGAAGAATCACTCAAACCTGAGAGGTTGTAGTGAGCAGAGATCATGCCACTGTACTCCAGCCTGGGTGACACAGCGAGACTCTGTCTCAAAAAAAAAAAAAAAAAAAGCGTGGCACCTCCCCCTAACCTTGCTCCTGCTTTTGCCATGTGTCTTGCCTGTTCCTGCTTTGCCTCAAAGTGCTGGGATTACAGGCATGAGCCACCGTGCCTGGCCATCTCTTTTCTTTATAAATTACCCAGTTTCAGGAATTTCTTTATAACAATGCAAGAACGGCCTAACACATCATCTAATACAATTGAGATATCATTTAAAAATGGTTTTAAAAAATGGAGGGTTTGATTTCAGAATGTTTGTATCTTTTCATTGGTTATTTATTCAGGAGTAAATATAGGCCAGTGACTTTCATGACAGCTACTTTAGGTTCTTATCAGTAAAATCTCCAATGAATAACATTTAAGAACTATAATCAGTAGTTTCTGAAGATCATCCAAGAGCATTAGGCATGTGTTAAAAGAATGTCCTTACAAAGGCTGATTTTTTAAAATTAAAATTTAAAAACATTCTGTAAGGCACCACAGGTATCATTATTGCACTATTCTATAACTGATCTTTGGCAATGACTGATCTATTATTAATTGAAAACTTTCTCTACGACTGTCCAAGGCTGAAAACATGTAAACAATGCCTGATTTCTAGTTTGGCAGCATCACGGTAAGTGGTCAAATGGCTATTTATATTATATTCCACTTATTTCCAAGGTAAAATTATTTTTCCTTTTCTATCAGTTGCGTTTTCCTCACTAAATATCAAACTCCCAAATTTCTATCTTTTTAAAAATAATTTTTTTTACAATTGCTTCTTTTTTTACCCAACAGTGTTCCTTGACTATAACTCCAAAATTTCTCATCAGAAATATTCCAAAATACAATAGCAACATTATAAGAATATCAATTATGACATCATTATCCCAGCCTGGATCCGCAGATTCAGCTTTTGAGATAAGCAGAGAACTGTAGATTATGTTAGAATTTATTGATTAGAAAAAAAGTTTATCACTGAAATAAAGTCAGGGGAATTTGATAATGTTCAGTTAAGCTTTAATTTGAGTTAACTCTAAACAAAGATATTAAATTATAGTTTTCTAAACAGTTTACTCATCTATTTAACCAACAGGTAATCTCTGCACGTCAGCTAGGAGGGTTGATGAGGTCCTCTGTGTCACCTCACTGTTGTGAATGGTGGCATCTACTATATAAACTATTTGCTGCACTGGTCATATTGTTGGGGGAAACAGAAAGTGAACAGGCTCCGGAAGGAGCTGAATACACACACAAGGATGAGAAAAAGGCTGGGAGAGGGTGCCATCATTTGGAAGCCTTAGTTCTGAGAACTGGGAGGGTTTTGGCAGCAGAGAATGGCCTCCTTCAGGTGGCCCATTTATAGAGCTAGCCTACTTGAAGACTGTTTAACAAAAAGGCACCCTATCATTCTGTGTCACACTTAATATGGGAAATAACTTGACACAAGTACACACGCATCACCCTGGAAAATGGAACAAAGTCCAAGTGTCAGACAGTGCACTTATAATCACGTGGGAACGCTGTTTCACCAATGCCTTAGTTATTATCAGGAAGGTAAATGAACAGTAAAACCTAACTGGATTCTCCACCCAACAACCAATCCTTCTTACCATAAGAAAAAAAGAGGTTCTAAGTACTACAAACACCAATTTCCCTTCAAAGGAGGACTCAGAACATAGATGCTATTGTTAAAACTCTGCTCCAAAGTCTTATTAGTGTTTGGTGACATCTGATTTATGAAAAATAATTTCCCCTTCCTCATTTCCAAAATTAGTAATACACTTTCCACCAGAAATATCTTTAAATCTTAAATAAATTTAAAAGTGTATTTAATGGTTATTTTATTATTGACTGTGGCACTTGATGAATTTTTTAGCATTGACGTCACAAAAAAACTCAGAAATTACATTTCAGCCCATCCTACATTCAGGCAGCAAAACTTAAGTGACATTAATAGGAAATAAAATTTTATAAACTAGGGGAGGAGTTATACTCTTATTTGATTTCCCAATTGATATTCTTGAATATAAGATCTCTCAGGTCAAAAAAGCAAGTTCTCAAAGCTCTACAATCCTATGTTGCATGACCATTATGAAAACCTGAGCATGTGTCTATTAGCAACCACTAGATAAACTATTTTATGATCAGTTTATGATGCTGGGGGAGTATTAGCAGTTTGTCTTCACAGAATCAACTGGTTTAAGTGCATGGTCATCAGTAGCAGCTATTTTCTTGATAAATAACAACTGCTGATGTGAATGTTTTTGTGGTACGCAGATGGGGCCTAAAAGATGGAAGCAATTTTAACAATGTAGTGAAACAGAGCACTTCTGCAATGCTAATGGGAAATATTCCAGAACAACTGCCATACAGAAGTATAGTTTAGCAAAGTGTTCTCCAACATTGTAGTATTTAAGATGGCACTTTTGACTTTAACAACATAAAATGTACTTTTGTTAGGTGGTTGGGCAGTGGGAAGAAGCGGACAGGAGGGAAGGAATGTCACTATCAATGTATTTGTTCTCACTGCAGCTCTAGTTAAGGGTTAAGTATGTGGGTCCCAGAGACAAGAGGACTTGTCTTAAATCCTGATCCCATCTTTTACTAGCTATGAAACATCTGCTTACCAGCCTCTCTAGAAATTTGCCATCTTAAGCTGTAAGACTGAATGTATAGGAAAAAAGGCAGTGTGCCACATTTTCTTAATCTTTCAGCATTTTTCTGTTGTAATTTTCCATATGAAACTACTTATATATGCATCTATACTGCTTCAGGGATCACAGTAATTTTCAATTTTTAAGTACTGAATTGAATTAATTTATTTTCATCATCCAAAAATTACTTTAGCTCTTTTTTTTTTCATTTAAAAAAGTGATCATTATCCATTATTTCAAGGGTATAATTACATACCATTTGATGGCTGCATCATCGTAATTACTAGTTTATATAGAAGATTCTAAAAATTAAAAATCACTAGGCAAGTCAAGCAAATCTGATTCATTTTCCATTTGTCATAAGGATGCAATTCCTACATTTTAGTTTCTAAACCTAAAATAATGAAAGCATCCAATTCCTCTGCACTGGATTTCTAGGATATGCCTCCGAGTGAGGAACAGAAATGTGCTATGAGAGTCCCTTTTAAGCATCATAAATGTCTTACTCTGGGATTTATCAGAATGTGCCCTATGGGTTGGTACCAGTACATTTTTGAGAATCCAGGTAAAATAAAGTTAAATCTGTTTGTTTTCTATGGGACCTTTCGGAGTCTTTAATATGCTGTTATCACATTTGCTCTCCAAAAGAGCAGAGGATATGCAGGGCTTCCTAAACTTGTTTGGAATTTCAGCCTCAGAAGCCTTGTTTGGCTGTGGAAACTTGACTTTCTCAACAACCAGTGAGACTAGGGTTCCTGTGAACACACTTTGGGAAACAGCCTTCATTATTTCTTTCAAACATCTTTTCTTTTCTTTGGTACCATATATTTCATACACACACACACACAGACCCCTCTCCTCTATACCCCTGAGCACACTGCTCAATAAAGATGAATAAGTTGACAAGCATTTTGGACTACTTTGGTTAAATAATGTTTATTTCAACTTCTGATTTCAAACATGTATACAACAATGGCCTGAATCCTATAATTTTACTAAGGAGAATTTTGTGATCCTTTTCTTAGCTCTGGAATATCTGAATACTTCTGAGAAGAAACTGCTAAGAAAAATGACTAGACATACACTGGCATGCACAAGTCCTCTGTGGCTGTCAGAGTTTTGCTGGGCCCCATAATCCCAGCACATTTCCGTTACTATGGAGGAGCTGGCCACATGTCAGATAGGCTGTGCTCCCCAGGGCCATGCTATGGCAAGACTGAGGACTGAGACTCTACTTCCAGGAAGCATGAGGGAAGGTGAGCATGGCAGCTTTTCCAGTGACAAGAGGAAAGAAGAAACGGTTTTCTCTTTTTCTGGGGGAAGTGTGGAGGAAAGAAGATACTTGTTATGGGAAGTCACGGACTCCGAACAGAGGGACCTGCTGAAACCATGACAGAAGAACATAAATTGTGAAGATTTCACGGACATTTGTTAGTTCTCCAAGTTAATACTTTTATAATTTCTTACGCCTGTCTTTACTGCAATCTCTGAACATAAACTGTGAAGATTTCATGGACATTTATCACTTCCCCAATCAATACTCTTATAATCTCCTATGCCTGTCTTTAATCTCTTAATCCCGTCATCTTCATAAACTGAGGATGTATGTCGCCTCAAGACCCTGTGATGATTGCGTTAACTGCACAAATTGTTCGTAAAGCATGTGTGTTTGAACAATATGAAATCTCGGCACCTTGAAAAAGGAACAGGATAACAGTGATGTTCAGGGAACAAGGGAGATAACCACTGGGCCTGACTGCCTGGGAGCCAGGCAGGACAGAGCCATATTTCTCTTATTACCGAAAACGGGTAAGAGAAATATTGCTGAATTCTTTCCCCAGTAAGGAATATTAATAATTAACAGCCCTGGAAAAAGAATGCATTCCAGGTGGGGTGGCGGGGGGCTCTAAAATAGCTACTCTGGGGGTGTATGCCTTATGCAGTTGCAGATAAGGGATGAAACACACCCTGGTCTCCTGCAGCGCCCCCAGGCTTGCTAGGATTAGGAAATTCCAGCCTGGCAAATTCTAGTCAGACCAGTTCTCTCTCTTGAACCCTGTTAAGATGTTTATCAATGACAATGCATGCACAGCAGGACATGGAAGTTCATTAGTGATTCTAGTTTTGCCCTGACCTTGTGATCTCACCCTGACCTTCTGCCTTGTGATCTTTTGTTGCCCTTGAAGCATGTGATCTCTGTGACCCACACTCTATTTGTACACTCCCTCTCCTTTGAAAATTACTAATAAAAACTTGCTGGTTTTATGGCTCAGAGGGCATCACAGAACCTGTTGACATGTGATGTCTACCCCGGACACCCAGCTTTAAAATTTCTCTCTTTTGTACTCTTTCCCTTTATTTCTCAGACCGGCCAACACTTAGGGAAAATAGAAAAGAACCTATGTTGAAATCCTGGGGGCTGATTCCCCCGAAAGATATTCACTGCTGTGCTGATTCAGAAAATGAAGAGACAAGATCACTATTCTTTTAGAAGGCGTAGGAGGTCCCTAAACAGATGGTGAGAGGCCCAGGGGCAGCAGAGACTATGGCTTGCACAAGTCAGGGGTCAGAGGCAGAGAACATGGGGACCAGCTCCTTTCAGGGAATACCAGGTCCTGGACATTTAGGTGCATAGGCTATGGCATACGTGGTGTATGTGGTATATGTGGTTAGGCTTCTAACACAGGCCTAAAACTTGAATTTGCTTGCTTTTCCATGTGATGAAATTCTCTCTCTCTCTCTTTTTTTTTAAGGCTAAGGTAGACTTTATTCAGGGGGACTACTATAATGGGGTTTTGTAGTAGGGGAGTGATATGATTTAGCTCTGTCCCCATTCAAATCTCATGTTGAACTGTGATCCCAAGTGTTGGAGGTGGGGCCTGGTGGGAGATGGCTGAACCATGGGGGCAGATTTCTCCCTTGCTGTTCTCTTGATAGTGAGTGAGTTCTCATAAGATCTGGTGGTTTAAAAGTGTGTATCATTTTCCCCTTCGCTCTCTCTCTCCTGTCAGCATGTGAAGATGTGCCTGCTTCCCCTTTGCCTTCTGCCATGATTGTAAGTTTCCTGAGGCCTCCCCAGCCATGCCTTCTGTACATCCTGTAAAACTGTGAGTCAATTAAACCTCTTTTCTCCATAAATTACCCAGTCTCAGGTATGTCTTTATAGCAGTGTGAGAACAGACTAATACATAGAGAGAGATCAGGCACAACTCAACGTGATGAAATTCTACTCATTCTTCAAGACCTATGTCCTTAAAGTTTTCCCAAGCCCTCAACTCCAGTGATAATTCATCACACCTTCCTCCAGCTTCTTTGTGCTTTGCTCATGCTTCTCTTGTGCCAGCCCATGTGTGAATTCATCTTTAAAAAATATTTTTAAAATATTCCCTCCAAATTTCATATTTTAACGTCCTAACTCCCAGCACCTCCGAATGCAAATATTTGGAGATAGGGTCTTTAAAAGGTAATTAAGTTAAATAAGCTAGGTAGGGTGGGCCCTAATCCAATATGACAGGTGCTCTCATAAGAGGTGATTAGGACACAGACACATACTGAGGGAAGACAATATAAAGACATAGGATAAGATGGCCATCTACAAACCAAGGAAAGAGGCCTCAGAAGGAATCATTGCTGCCAACACCTTGATCTTGAACTTTTGCCTCCAGAACTACAAAATATATAAATTTGTGTTGTTTAAGCTGCCTAGTCTGTGGTACTTTGTTATGGCAGCCCTCACAAACTAACACCATGTTATAGATGTGTGACATTTAAGAGATCACCTTGGACCTGCTGTTTTGTAACTGTGCCTTTGCACCTTTACACATTTTCTTCTACCTGGAATGACTTTCTCCTTTGCCTAGAGAACTCCTAACCACTCCCTGCAAACACAATCCAGGTGTCACATTCTCTAGAAAGCCTGCCTTGAACACTTTGGCTAGAAAGAATGACTCTTCTGTCCTCTGCTTGTGCATAGTACAGACATTTACTACAATAGCACAAAGAGGGTAGTAGCCCCTCCTAGACCTCGAGTTCCCTGGGTCTCTCAGGGACTGTGCCTTGTGTGTCTCTGCATCTGCAGCACCCATGATGATGCCTGACATAAACCAGATGCTCAACAACATAGACCCATTCCCTCTTCCCTTAGGGCCAGATGTGTTTTGGAAATCAGAATTTTTCCAACTCTATACAGGTATATTCAGACCCTCATGGGGTCTATGACAGCACTTTAATAATCGAAGTGCAATATTTTAGGAAAACATCAGTATTCACATTAAGCTTTGCTAACAAATAAATTTGTGTTAAACTTACAAAGGACCTTTGGGATTTTGAAAGTACAGATAAAGGACAGTGATCTCTTAATGCTCTACAGTCAGTCCTGCAATCACCCTTGTTCTGAAAGTGCAAATTTGTTTCAACGTGATTGGCATATGTTATCTCACCCTGTGAGAAACAGTAGGTCAGGAGTGTCCAGTCTTTTGTTTTCCCTGGGCCACACTGGAAGAAGAACTGTCTTGGGCCACACATAAAATACACTAACACTAACGATAGCTATAAAAATAAATCACAAAAAAATCTCATAATGTTTTAAGAAAGTTTATGACTTTATGTGGGACTGGCTGCATTCAAAGTCATTCTGGGCTGCATGTGGCCTTCAGGCCACAGGTTGGACAAGTTTACACTAGGAGAATGTAGAAAACTGCACCCAGCTGAACTGAAGTGTGTAGAAATAAGACAAAACACATACAAACATAACCCCAAATGTCTTCTGGATACTTCAGATCACTGAGGTATCCAGTGATTATGAAATATGCCTATGCCCATCAACATGCAGTGTTACAGGTTTCTGTCCGATTTCAGGTGACTCTCCTTCCATCACTGCACAAATTGCAACCCTTCCAACATCCAAGTCCACAGGCAAATTTCAGGACTTTTTCAAGGCAAAGTGTCATATTTATTGTACTGACATATTTCTTAACCATCTGACATGTACAAAACTGAGCTACATTTTTCACTAGGTTCCTATCTTTTTTAGTATGTGACTTTTTTTAGTACGGTGACTCTTTTGGGTATAATGCTACATTCCCCATTCCCCCATAAGCCCTGTAGTTTCCATTTCATGATTTTGCAAAGTATGTGGATTTTTAGCAATGCATATATGGCTTTATAGCAGAGCTGGCTATATGCGCCTAAATAGAATCTCCTGAAATAGGTTTGTACTTACCTAGGTCTAGGCAAGGACTTATCAATAAAAATAACAACTCTTTGGCTGTTTCTTATCCTCTCCTCCCCATCTCTCAAAACCGTATCAATTTTTAATTTTTCTAGTTTTGTTCCACTCTGTTAGAACCTCCTTTTACATGTTTCATAATTCACAGGAGAAATAAAATAATGTTTAGAAACAGTAACAGGGGGCCAGGTGTGGTGGCTCATGCTTGTAATCCTAGCACTTTGGGAGGCTGAGGTGGGCAGATCACTTGAGGTCAGGAGTTTGAGACCAGCCTGGCCGATATGGTAAAACCCTATTTCTATAAAAATACAAAAATTAGCTGGACGTGGTGGTGGGCACCTGTAATCCAAGCTACTCGGGAGGCTGAGGCAGGAGAGTCACTTGAACCCAGGAGGCAGAGGTTACCGAGACTGCACCATTGCACTCCAGCCTGGGTGACAGAGAGTGACTCCGTCTCAAAAATAAAAATAAAAAAAAAAAGAAGCAGTAACAGAGGCGGAGATATTTTTAATGTGAAGCCTCAGTGTTTGGCAACATTTCTCCCACATGCTAGAAGATGTGTGGGTTGTGTTTCCTTCCACTGCCGGTTTCCGCCACCGCTTGAGTTTCAGAGGGGGCCGTGAATCAATGACTGACTTTGGGTGGAAAATACTGGCAGGGGAGCTGCCTGCTATCTCGCCTTGCAGAATCAGTGTGGTAACAAACTACCTTAGCAAAGGATACCTCTACACAAAGGCCGAACACATTAAAATCATGTCAGTTCTACACAGCGTATTGAACACCCAACAGCTGTAGGATCACTGCTGGGCCCTGCTGGCTACGGTGATGGACAAAACAAAACTTTCAAGGACATCTGAGGGGTTTCAGAGAAACAGAACCAGCAGGAGGTAGAGAGGTAGAGAGGGAGAGAGGGATGGAAGGATGGATGCATGGATGGATGGATGGATGGATGGATAGATAGATAGACAGAAAGACAGACAGACAGATGATAAACTGCAAGGAGTTGGCTCATACCAAGGGCTGGCTAAGCAAGTCTGAAATCCGTAGGGCAAAATTATCAGGAAGAATAGGCTGGATTCACAGCCATGAACTGAAGCTGCTATCCGAAGGCAGAATGTATTTTCTCAGGAAAGCTTCTGCTCTGCTTTTAAAACCTTTCAATGTATTGAATCAGGCCCACCCAGATTATCTCAAGTAATCTCCCTTACTTAAAGTCAACTGACTGTGGACTTTCATCACACCTATAAAATACATTCACAAGAGCTCAATTAAACAACATTACAGTTTCATTAAATAACTGGGGACTATATCCCAGCCAAGTTGACACATCGAAAAGATTATCACACTCCACCCTTTGTCAACTTGGCATCCATACACATGTTCTTAAACAATACTTAATCTCCAAGTTTTTAATAAAGTCAATAAGAAAGTTATCCTTTCACTAATATGATACAAGTATCCCACCTACATCTGAAATCACACTAACCCGTTCCCCCAGAAGAGGATGCAAAGTCCTTGGGTGGCGTTCACACTTCTCTGATATTCTGCAACTTAAACACTGAGAGAGAAAGTTAACTATCATTACCGGCCGGGCGCGGTGGCTCAAGCCTGTAATCCCAGCACTTTGGGAGGCCGAGACGGGTGGATCACGAGGTCAGGAGATCGAGACCATCCTGGCTAACATGGTGAAACCCCGTCTCTACTAAAAATACAAAAACTAGCTGGGCGAGTTGGCGGGCGCCTGTAGTCTCAGCTACTCGGGAGGCTGAGGCAGGAGAATGGCTAAACCCGGGAGGCGGAGCTTGCAGTGAGCTGAGATCCGGCCACTGCACTCCAGTCCGGGGGACAGAGCGAGACTCCGCCTCAAAAAAAAAAAAAAAAAAACTATCATTACCATATCTCATGTTAGATGATAAGTGGATAAGAGAGGGAAGAAAACAAAAATGTTTGGTTAATATATATGCAAACACATTCGTAACAAAATAAGGAAGAAACATTCATAACTATCAGAGTCCTTGCTTCTGCAACCAGTCATGTGGTCATGGCAGATCCTTATAGCTATTTTCCTCTGCTAACCATTCTATATTCCTTATCCCTCAGCAAAAACCTCAGTTGCTTGTGATTCTTTGCTTGGTGGGAAGACTGAAACCTGCATCCCTGAGGAATCTGGGCCATTAGTCATCCTCAATTGGGTTCTGATTGTTATTGTTTTCCTTTGCCATTTATCACAGGACTTGGGAGTGCTAAAAGGCCCTAAGGGATCTCCTGTATTCTAGACATGCTCTACCTCACCTCCATTGTACAGCAGCAGCTTACACTTAGAAATCAGGACCAATCACCCCAGCCTATCTAGCAACCCCCTGCTTTGCCTGTTGACTGAGAGGCAGGAGCCAAAGGGGTCAGATGACAGTCTCAGCTTCCAGTTCAATGGAATCACTGTCCCTCCCTTTGGAACTAAGTCTCTAAGGATGGAAAACAACAATTTTCGTAGTAGATCACTGGAGTGATAGTAAAGGGAGCCATTCTTGTTTCTAACCCTTGATTCCCAGACCTGTAACCGAGTACTCCATTTTTCTAAGAGAAAGAGAATGAGTTATGTTTTTAAATAACTTCTTTTCTTTTTCCTCCTTTCCCCCTGTTCCCCACTTCCTACTTAGTGCTTTAGAAATGCAGTTATAACCTTTACCTTCCCCTCACCAGGCACTCCCTACAGGGCAAGCTTATCTATGTGCTTGCTTGGAAGCTCTAGAATTTGAACTCTCCCAGCAGGAGATGGCCTCAAGAGACAACAGTCAATTTACAACCTGAAGTGTGCCCTCAACAGAATTCTCTCCCACCTAGAGAGGATCTTAAGGCAACAGCCCCCTTACAACCTAGTTCTGCCCACAATGGTGCCAGCTCGACCATCTGGTAGATGAAGTGAGTCATGCAGACCCCACATCTGCTTGCTCCCTCTCCTGCATGCCATTCATGTCAAGTCCCACTTTAAAAGCCCCTGCTTTTTGCCCCAAAAGGAAAGCAGTACCCTTTAAGGTAGGAGCTTGTACCTCTTCCCGTAAGCTAAGCTTTGGAATAAATTCACTTTCTTTATACCAGACTCGCTCTTGTTAATTGAACTCTGCAAGTGGTGAGTAACTGAATCTGTATTTTAGTTGCAGACCCATGAATCCTGACTATGAGAGAAAGAGTGCTATATACTGGGTTCAGACTTAGAGCATATATGGTTGGGTAATATTTTGGTGAACATTACATGGGACACAAATATCTTAAAATCTTTGCCCATTCAGAGAGATCTATCCCCATACCTCTTCCCAAAGACCTTTCTGTCACAATTTTCCAATTGTATTCCTTCCAAATCTCTGACTGCCCAGTCTATGAATTGGTATAGACCTGTACCTCTGGCCATTTTACCTTCCAAGCAAGATGAACAATCAGATGCACTGCTCAAAGCTCTACCCACTGGGGGGATTTCCCTTCACCACTGTCCTTCAGGGCTGTCCCAGAATGGGGCTACAGCATTATCACTTTTGGGTGGTACCTGCATTATTGTGCAGAATCAACTTTAAACAGGCCTGAGTTTTCTCTCCCTCAGTCAACGAGACCTAGGGAACTCCCACAAGGCCTGCAAACCAAAACGTATCTGAGACAACTCTCAATGAATTTAGAAGTTTATTTTGCCAAGGTTAAGAACATGCTCATGACAAAGCCTCAGGAGATGCTGAGAACATGTGCCCAAGCTGGCTGAGTTACAGCTTGATTTTATACACTTTAGAAGCTACAAGCAGACATCCATCAATACATTAAAAGTGCACATTGGTTTGGTCTGGAAAGGCAGACAACTGAAAGTGGGGAGGCACCTTCAGGTCATAGGTGGATTCAAAGATTTTCTGACTGGCAATTGGTTGAAAGAGTTAAGTTATCATCTAAAGTCTTGGAATCAACAGAAAGGAATGGCTGGGTTAAGATAAGGAGTTGTAGAGGCTAAGTTTCTTCTTATGCAGATGAAGCCCCTCGTAGACTAGATGGTAAATGTTTCTTTTCTTTTCTTTTCTTTTTTTTGAGACGGAGTCTCACTCTGTTGCCAGGCAGATCAATGGTGCGATCTAGGCTCACTGCAACCTCTGCCTCGTAGGTTCAAGCAATTCTCATGCCTCAGCCTCCCAAGTAGCTGGGACTACAGGTGCATGCTACCATGCCCGGCTAATTTTTGTATTTTAAGTAGAGACGGGGTTTCACCATGTTGGCCAGGATGGTCTCGATCTCTTGACCTCGTGATCTGCCTGCGTTGGCCTCCCAAAGTGCTGGGATTACAGGCATGAGCCACCATGCCTGGCCAATGTTTCTTATCAGACTTAAAAAGGCACCAGACTCTCAGTTAATCTCTCCTGAATCAGAAAAAGACCTGGAAGGTGAAGGAGAACCTCTACAGAATGTAGATTTCCCCCACAAAAGACAGCTTTGCAGGACTTTACACTTTATGAATGTGGTAGCACAATCACAGCTTACTGCAGCCTTGACCTCCCGAGCTCAAGCAATCCTCCCACCTCAGCCTCTGGAGTAGCTGGGACTACAGGTGTGTGCCACGAAGCCCAACCAAATTTTTTTTTTTTTTTGTAGAGACAAGTTCTCATTATGCTGCCCAGGCTGGTCTCAAACTCTTGGGTACAAGCAATCCTCCTGCCTCAGCCTCACAAGGTGCTGGGACTACAGGTGTTAGCCACTGCACCCAGTCTGCAGGGCCATTAAAAAATCCATCAAAGCTGGGCACGGTGGCTCATGCCTGTAATCCCAGCACTTTGGGAGGCCAAGGCAGGTGGATCACCTGAGGTCAGGAGTTTGAGATCAGCCTGGCTGGTATGGCAAAACCTCATTTCTACTAAAAATACAAAAATTAGCCAGGCGTGGTGGTGGGCACCTATAATCCCAGCTACTTGGGAGGCTGAAACCTGAGAACTGCTTGAACCCAGGAGGTGGAGGTTGTAGTGAGCTGAGATCGCACCACTGCACTCCAGACTGGATGACAGAGTAAGACTCCATCTCAAAAAAAAAAAAAAAAAAAAAGAACATCAAAATATGCTACAGGGTAAAACACTTGCATTTGCATTTCTTTCAAAGCCTGCTATCTGTTATTTTGTAATGTATCTTATTGCCTCAAAGAGTCTGTTCCATTAGTCTTAAGATCTCTGTTTTAATATTAACACTGGTCAGTTGTGCCTGAATTCCAAAGGGAGAAGTTTATAATGAGGTATGACTGCACCCCCCTCCCTTCCCATAATGGCCTGAACTAGTTTTTCAGGTTTACTTTGGAATGCCCTCGGCCAAGAAGGGGTCCATTCAATCTGTTGGGGGACTTAGAATTTTATTTTTGGTCTACATTCCACAGATATGGGTTGAGAGAAAGAAGGTAATGTAGCAAGAATGAGGACCATGGACATTTGGGCCACTTCCTGTTCAGCTTAAATGTGCCCTCAGGGCCTGCTCAAGCCAGATCTCATGTAGACACCACTCCCATTTGATGATGGAGTACTGCTGTGCATTCCTAACTTTATGGTGTAGTGGGTCAGACAATGCCCAGTTCACAGTAGGCAGCTCAGGCTTCATGGACACTGGTGGCCCATGGTTAAGCATCCAGTCTCTATTAATATTCATAACTGGGCCAAAGTTGCTCCTTAAAAGGAGAGTTGTTGTATTAGCTCGTTTTCATGTTGCTGATAAAGACATACCCAAGACTGGGCAATTTACAAAAGAAAGAGGTTTAATGGACTCCATGGGGCTGGGGAGGCCTCACAATCATGGCAAAAGGTGAAAGGCACATCTCACATGGTAGCAGACAAGAGAAGAGAGCTTGTGCAGGTAAACTCCCCTTTATAAAACCATCTGATCTCTTGAGACTTATTTACTATCACAAGAACAGCAAGGGAAAGACCCGCCCCCGTGATTCAATTATCTTCCAATGAGTCCCTCCCACAACATGTCGGAAATACGGGTGCTACAATTCAACATGAGATTTGGGTAGGGACACAGTCAAACCCTATCAGTAGTTACCTACAGAGAATGGCAGAGTTTTGCTCCAAAATTCTAAGTGTGTGAGCTGTGAATCACCTATGGGGGCCAGCCAAGTACTCCAAACAGCATCCTATAAGCCAGGACCCTTCAACTAACATTGGATTTGCTGGGTCATGTGGCCCAAATGGCAGAGCAACTTGAAGAGGAGTCTGGACCTGTTGCAGAACATTCTCTTGTCCTGGGCCCTATTCAAAATGAGCAGTTTTTGGGTTACAAGGTAAATGGGCCAAAGTAACAAACACAAATCAGAAATACGTTGCCTCCAAAATCCAAAGAAAGCCACCAGACACAATGCTTTTTTTCTAGTTAAAAGGAGAGGTCAGATGCAACAACGTATCTTTCACCTTAGAAGGGACATCTCAACATGCCTCACAGCCCTAGACCCCTAGAAACTTCACTGACATGGATAGCCCATAAAATTTAGCGGGATTTATTTCTCATCTTTTGGCCAGTACAGGTCTTACCAATACGTAATTGCTACTTTTGTCTCAGCAGGTCCAGGCATCATGTTTGCAAGTTTGTGGCCTCTGTGATGTTATTGCAGTGTTACTGATTTCTTTTAAAAACAAGCTAACTGATTTTTTTTTTTTAAAGAGTCAGTGTCTCCATTTGGTACTCTTTTAACCATGAACTGTTAAAAATTTCAAGGTTTCTGTGTCTTTACATTAGTGCCTTCATTAAACTGAGAGCAGAATGGTGCTGACAAACCAGAAATGAGCCCTGAAGAAAAGAATGTTTATTGAGGATTGCTGAGAAGAGTACATTTAGTAACTGTTGTGGCTATCACTGGTTTAACTGCAAATGGGCTAATCAGACAGCTAGAAATCACGAGAAAAATTGTAGTAATTATTGATAATACAGAGAGTCAATACAGGTTAATTAAATAACTATTTAGTTGTAGATTTCAAAATGATTTGATTGGCCAATTTTTAATTTTTTTTTTTTTTTTTTTTTTTTTTTGAGATGGAGTCTTGCTCTGTCACTTAGGCTGGAGTGCAGTGGCACAATCTTGGCTCACTGCAACCTCTACCTCCTGGGTTCAAGTGATTCGCCTGCCCCAGCCTCCCGACTAGCTGGGACTACAGGTGCCTGTCACTGCTCCCAGCTAATTTTTTTTTTTTTTTTTTGTATTTTTAGTAGAGATGGAGTTTCACCATGTTGGCCAGGCTCGTCTCAAACTCCTGATCTCATGATCCACCCATCTCAGCCTCCCAAAGTGCTGGGATTATAGGCGTGAGCCACTGCGGCCAGTTGATTTTTTTTTTTTTTTAAAGCTAGGGGCAGGTTCAGTAATAGTTCGTGCTGGATAGAAGGTGAGTTTAAAGACAAATTCTCAAACCATGCTGGAGTATGTAAAAGCTCTTAGAGATGTAGGGCAGAAGTCACTAGTTCTACTATGTGAGTATCAGTTCTTGGTAAGTTTAGCAGAGGTTCTAGATGGTGCCAGTGGGAACTGGGCCAGGGTCAAAGTGACACTAACCTTCCCTGGACCCATTGCAAAGTGCTTGATTGCTTATTGAATAGATGAGATCCATTAAGTACAAACCCAAGAGGTAGCAGAATGAAAACTTTAGTGTTCAGATGGTTGAGGAAAAGAATAAGAAGTCTTGTCCTCCATGCCAATCTGTGAATAGTGCTACACTGATATGATTCCTGAGAACAGAAAAAAAAAAAAAAAAAAAAAAAAAAAAAACCCACAAAACTCTGCTTTAAAGGATTTGTAATGAAATTCTATAGTCTGTCTCAGGATTCCAGACTGGGTGCGACAGTCCTGTCTGGCTATTCTTCCTTGATCCTAAACTTACTCCGTTGCACTGACACAGTTTATGTCTTTTGGCTTCTTATTCTGCTCTCATTGGAGAGCACTACATGTGGATGAAACAGCCCTGTGACAATCACTGTCCTCTGACCACATTCCTCTTTCCCGGACTAAATCTTAGACAACAGCTCAGACCAGTAATAGATTCCCGCTGGCATGGTCCTATTCTGGGGAGACAAAAGAGATGCAATTGCTACATGTTCTGCGGAATCTTTCAATTAACTCATGCACCAGATATTGGTGGAACAGATGACCTTCCAATTCTGAGATTCAAAGGGTCAATGATTGAAGTTTCCACCCATATCTTGGATGTGTTGCCTCTTTGAATAGTGACCACTAACTCATGTGATGTAGGAGTAAAGGAAAAAAATCCAGAGCTGTCCTTTGTCCTTTTATGGTTGGGAACTGCTTTTGTGATATAATCTGGGCTCTTAGGAATGCATGTGTTAGCTACGCAACCCTTCACTGTCCAAAGTCCTCAAAGATAGTCACAGGAGCCCCACAGCTGGCATCAGGAAATCTCATGAAATCTCCTGAAGCAC
This sequence comes from Piliocolobus tephrosceles, assembly GCF_002776525.5. Lineage (NCBI taxonomy): Eukaryota > Metazoa > Chordata > Mammalia > Primates > Cercopithecidae > Piliocolobus > Piliocolobus tephrosceles. The sequence goes on from NC_045436.1 coordinate 132,085,963, forward strand.
ACACATTATGTTCAAATTTCTATGACCTAAATGCAGCCCCTTTGGGCAACTATTGCTGTGTTTTTTGGTTTTGCTTTGTTGTTTTCCTTTTTGCTTTTAACATCACTGAGTCCATGAACAGCGGCTCAGACGATGACATTTTTGTGTACTATTTCTTAGCAATGAGGAGAAATCCTTTTTACTTGAAGGGACCATGAGGAGTGGGGAAACAATCCCTGGAGTCTTAAAGATCTGGGCTTGGCCACCTGGACCATTTTCTAGCTTCTTAGGACCTCAGTTCCTACATCTGCAAAATGAGGTGACTGAACTATTGAGGGTCCCTCCTAGATATAAATTCTATGAACTGTTTCTTTAAAAAACTAAGAAAGTTTAGAACATATCTGGCTCATAAAACTTATAACTTTATCAATTACCTATTAATTACATGCATTATGTTTTTTCCATTCCTGGTTTGTTCGCCAACTTTTGCTAGTGGTGTTATTGCTGTGGCTTATTTTGCAAAATAAATGACCTTCAGGGCCTGGGAGAGGCCAGAGTATGGTCTGTAAGTTGCTAAAAGACAGCCAAGTTGTTTCATGTCTCCTCTTTATGTCAGGATGCAGGTCTCTACTCCTGGGGAAGAACATGCTCATGGAGAATGAATAGGTCACAGTCCCATAATACGAATCCCCAACCCCTGTCATCCCACTGCTACCCTGGGGTCAGGCCCAGTGAGGTTTTCTGAGAAGAGTGACTAACATGTGAACCTCAAATCTGCACAAAATATGTGAACCTGCCTTCAGACACACTTCTAAGACATCAGGAAATTACATGAACCACTCAGGGTTCCTTTTAAGTCCTGAGGTTCTACTCTTAGGGGCAAAGTCACGCCTCAGACAGCCTTGGAATTATGAGCCGATGATACGAAGAGACAGCTTCAGTCACCGACCAATTCTGCCCCAGTATATCCAGACTGTGCTAACCTGTGTTTGTCTGTTTGCTTTTCTTGGTGTCGTGTGTATAGAGGAATATGCACTCTGCCTGGACTCCTGCTCCAATAATCCTGTAACTTTATATCCTGCATGCTAAACTCAGCCTATCTATGGATCACCAGTGCTATTCAACGCTACCTTCACAAGATCCCTGTTTCCACTCTATTCGGTGCAGATCTGGGACTATGGCTAGCCAATGAGTATTGACTGCAGTCCTACAGTCAATACTATAGCCTTGAGCTGGCACTGGCACAGCACAGAAATTTTTGAGTTCCTGATGCCAGTGAACCCACAGAAAGTTAGGAGGAGAGTATGCTGCTTTTCACAATTCACAGTTTTCCTAATTCTGGCCTCCTGTGAGAAGTTGAAGCCTGTTAGGGGGGAAAAAAAAAAAACCGCCTGGTAGCACCTGATGGAGTTATCGCTACCTAGGCGTTCAAAGAGTTGGGTGGTGTTAGAGATGGTTATGCTGGTGGTGTGTGTGTGTATTGGGAGTGAACTGAAAGAGTGTGTAAAGTTTTTCCTTGAGGGTATGTAAAGCCCAGATAAGTAAAGTAGTTTTTTGGACTAAGAGGAATCTTAAGGCCAGTGTTCTTCAAATAGTGGGTGACAGATAGCCCATTTAGTGAACCTTGCAATCAATTTAGTGGGTCATGACCAAAATTGCTTAATAACACTAAGTATAATAGAAAAGAAGAAAATAGAGTAAAATACAACATAATGTTGCTACTACTTCTTGATAATTCTGTTTGCAGTTTATACGCATATGTATACAAAACTTTATACATACACATGTTCTGATACAAAACATATTTCTTGCTCTGGATCAAGTAAAAAACATTTCAGAAATACTGATCAAGGAAAATGGCCACATTTCCCAGTAAGTTAGGCATTTAGATGCAAGAGTCAACAACTATTTATCTACACTCCATTGCATATGTGGCAGTCACTCTGCCTAAATGAAGCAAAAGCATTGTGTGCAAAAACAAGCTGAGAGCTGCCAGAGCGATTAAATAAGCTCTCTGACATTGCCAAAGCCAGAGCTGATGTTCACACTGCTGAGATCTCAACTTTGGCTTTGATCATTTTGCTTCTCAAGTATCAAAACTCTACCAGTTTCACAAAATCTTCCACTTCTCAATTAAGGAAAAAAGAACGCCTTATTAAACATGAGCCTTAGTGGTCACTGAACTTGGTTTTGAGCATAACCTAAATACTCATAATTTGGGGTGGAACTTTAAGAAAGTATTACGCTTTATTTTTCATATATGCTTCACTTTCAACATAAAATTCCGGCCTGGGCTAAAGGAAATAAAATCTGCACACACCAGACACATCTCTGCTGAATCGCATCACCTGATATTTTTCGAATGCCTTTCACATATCCATTTCAAGGAGTTGGAAGTGACAGTGAAGTCACTATTTGATTTCTACGTGAGACCAGAGAAGTGAGGCTAACTGGACAAGGTTAGATGCGAAATGAGTGAAGAAACCAGGTCTCTTGACTCTGAGCCTGATGTCTAGACACTTGACCAGGCAGGCACTGAGACTAGAAGACTCAGGCGGTCAAGGCATACTGTATTCCTCTCTATCAGTTTTTCAGGGCTTCCCTTCCCAGGCCAAATATCCAAAGTATTTATATGCCACCAGGGCATTAAGTAAAAGATGGAAGAAGACTATTCTGGAACCACTAAATGGAAGCACTATATTATGCTCCTTCATACATCATGTGGGAAATTCCAGAACTTGTTACTAACCGCAGGCAGCTGTGCAGGATGAAGACATGAATGGATTCAAGGAATCTTGAGACACGTGCATCAAGGAAAAATTCCCAGTGGTTACTGAGGACAGTTAGCGCTATTTTGAAATATGCTTTAATTAAATGAAGTTTGTTGCAAGGGGAACAAATACTATTTTTTTCCATAGATAGTAATATTAGTGAACTGTATTAAACTTTGGCCATGTGCCAGGCTTAAAATTTTACATGTAACACCTCACAACCACTCCGTGAGGTATTATATTCCATGTTTTATAGATAGAAAATGGAAGCTCGGAGAGGTGAAGTGATTTGCCCATTGTTACACAGTTAATCCCTGGCAGTGCTAAGACTCAGACCAAGTCTGTCTAATTCCAAGTACCATGCTCTTAATCATTTTGCTGCATTTCAAAAGTGTGTCTTGGGGACACTACTAGATTGAGAGCTCATTCTTTGCAAGGCGTTTGAGTTCTGGAGGTAGACATTGGTTCTGAGTCTCAATTTTCTTACTAGCTAGGAGACTTTGGGCAAGTTCCATAATCTGTTCAGTTTCTGCTCTCTTGTTTGTAAAATAGGAGTGATAATAATACCCAGCTTATTGACTTGTAAGGAATAAATTAGATATGGTATATAAAGCACCTAGCAGAATGTCCAGCAAAAACATTAGCTATTATATTGCTAGCTAGTATTAAGAAATGTTTTATTAGATACCAACGATGGAACAAAAGAAAAAAAGACATTTTTAAAATTAATGAATGGGTATGTTTTGACCATTATATGGCATTTCTTACTTATTATCAAAACAGAGAAAAGGAATTAGCAAGAAGAAAAGAAGGGAAAGGAGAATAGTGGGATATAGAGAATCAAAATGTGAGAAAGAAAAAGGTAAAGAGGTAAAAGAATACTAGGAAGTACATAATGAGAAGGAACGTTAAAGAGCTTTAGATATTTTACAGGGCAATTCAGATTTACTTTGAAGATGGAATAAGGTTTCTTTATCTTGTTTTACCCAAATCCCAGGACATATTAGATCTCACTGGCATATGGCGGTATTCTGGATAGTGAGAAAACAATGTTAACTCTCCTGCAAGTTGCCTACAATTCTGGACAAACACACAAACTAGTAATGTTTGTAATAAATCAGATGCAAAGGCAGTAACGGGCACACATACAATTTTAAATTAGAGTTCAAAGAACCATGAGACAAGGAATTTTCCTTTTTTCTAAGATGGCCAGAAACCAAACTATTTCCTAATAATGGCACAAAACTCAGCAGGTGGGTGCAAGGCTCTGGGGTAAAGAGCAAATAGGCTCAGGGAGGCGTCTCCCTTTCTCCAAAATACTCCAAGGGGTCTCTGTGGAGATGGAGGCTTTCATAGTCTCTGAAAGATAACTGCCGAGGTAGGTGCCTGGTATTCTGGTAAGATTTATTGCCTGTAAATAATGCATTGAGCCTTGATGGCATCTTAATTTTTAAAAATCTATGCCTATGACCTGCCTAATTATGATGGGAGCAAAGTAGGCACTTAATAAATACTTAGCTGGCTGAGTTTTAGCTCTAGCTCACCAAAAGTGAGCAGATTAATTACTAAAACCTTTAAAACACAGAGTCTTCCAGGTATGAGCAACACCAGGTGCCTCAAATGTGCATTTTTCCGTAGTAAGACGTCAGCTGTGACTCAGGACAAATTATCTTGAGAAATAGTTTCTAACCACTTGAATGAAGGAAGTTCTCTGAAAACAAATCGCTGTTCTCCGCGATGCTCCTGATTCTTTAGTGGGAAACAAATAATGCTGCTAGTTTGTAAGAAGAGCCTGTATTGGAATGATAAGCTGAGTATTCTCTAGTGGGATCCCACAGCCCCCCACTGGAAAGATTCATTCCACATTCTGGTGCTGCTGTGATGTTTTATTCATTTCCTTGGGTATACCATACAGAATCCTCAGCCTCATAGAATTCACTCTCCCATATTATTTATCTTGATAAAATACTGTGGAGTACTGTAAGTATGAGGCATTCCATGCAAAGTCCACTCCCAGGCTTCACAATAGGATTCTCTCTCTCTCTCTCTCTTTTAAGATGGAGTCTCACTCTGTTGCCCAAGCTAGAGTGCAGTGGTGCAATCCTGGCTCACTGCAACCTCCCCCTCCCCGATTCATGTGATCCACCTGCCTCAGCCTCCCAAAGTGCTGGGATTACGGGCATGAGCCACCGTGCCCAGCTCACAACAGGATTCTCTAGGTGAGTTTTCCTTTCCTACTTATTAATTGGAAAGCTGCCAACTACTGGAGGCGAGGAAGGCAGAGATCCTTTATGTAACTCTGAAAGTCAAAATGGTCTTTTCTTTAGATTCCTGAGTTACTATCAGCTGCCACTCAACCACTGCCAAATCACAGCTGGAAAAGTAGCTAATATATCATCAATTACTACTAACAGAAGAAATAAAGCCAGGGCAAGAAAAGACTATCATGAGAATACTGCTTCACCATGTAGGAGTGATCTAGTAAGACAGACTCAAGAGCTTCAAAAGATACAGTCTACGCCTGGGCCCCAACTCTTAGCTTATATGGCAGAAGGAGAGGTTGTAGTGTGCAAAAGGGTCTCATGTCACAGTGGGTTTTAGCCTTGCTTCTCCCACAACCCCATGACAGAGGATGATCACAGAGCTCAAAGCTTATTTGCAACTCCCTTGTCCTAGCAATATCACAACTCTTTCTCTCACATTCAACAAAGCTTATAAAAGCGCAGGATAGTATGACTTACAAAGGGCCAACTACGAATGTACTCGAACTTTTTTGAGTATCTAAGTACCAATGCCAGTACCCAAGCACTGATTCTTAGTAGTAGCCATACCAGTACTAGCACTAATACCAGTACCTAAGTACAACCAATAATAACAATGTTGGGGAATTCACTGTCTTAGAAAACTGCTGCCATGAATGCAGGAAGCTGGAAGCCATACTCTGACGTCATTAGGGTGACAACAGATGCCTGTTTCTTCCCCCATTTCCCAATTTCAGAGGGCAAGTACAGGGCCTTTTCTTTACGTTCTGTACACTTACCTTCTGGGCTGCCTGAAGCCTACAGTTTCCTGATCAAACATGAGATTCTTCCATCTGGTAAATTATCCTCCATCAGAGACACCACGCCATGGGAATGTGCATGCCCCATGTAGAAGCTCAGTAGGGCACTTGGTATGTTATGACCAAAAGCTCCTACAGTATGAGTCAGGTGAGGGCAGGTACTGTTGGATTGGCTTTGGACATAGTTCTAATTCCAGTAAGGAGAAAACAGCCAATGGGGGATCCAGTCCAGGATTCTGCCCTGACAGTTGCTCTGAGAACCCCTGTGTGAAGCAGCTCAGCTGCCCGCCCCGTGACTGTGCATGCATCCCTCCCGACCCTGCAGTTACAGACACATCAAGTAACCTCACTTGCAGTCACCTTCCATCTAAGGCCCCATGTGAAGATATATAATCTTTTCATTGAAAGATATCAATGAAAAAGGAGGGAGAGGAGAGGGCAGAGATGAGATGCTTTAGTCCCATTCAGCACTTTTTACTTTCAGAGGACAGAAAAATGGCAACTCAAGGAAGTGTCTCTTCCCTCACATCTGACAAAGATTTGCTGAGAACCGCACTGCATATCAAGAGAGCTGGCTGAGAGCGCAGGCCAGTAGGTTGGGGCTGGAAATCACAGCTTTAGGTACCCTTCAGGCTGCAGCCAATGCCTCCTGCCCATCCTCCTCTCCATCAGTATCTACCTAGGGCAAATGCCAGACATTGCTTCTTTATAAAACAGACTAGGCATGGTACATAACATAGTCTACATTTTGCTTGAATCTTATGTAAAAGAAGAGAGAGAAAACGCAATTCAATGTTTGCAAGGAAAATAAAATCTGTTTACATGGCAGTGACCTTGAGTGCAAATTATCTGCTACCTCAATCAAACATTGGAAGTTTGATTTTTCCTTTACTTCAATGAGGGGCAATAGGGGACTGAGTTTTTGAGACAGAATATAGGTACTAAGGTACCATTAGGTATTCTGCTCTTGTATCTGACTTCAGGAAACACTTTGTCCCAGCCAAACCAATGACTCATCCTATGCCACCAGTGTTACAATAGGAGCTTGATTTGCTGCAGTAGAGCAAACAGCGCAACACTCCTTAGAAAAGCTCTGCTCCAGCATTTCTGGAAGATTAATTAAAGTCTGTGCAGGAAATGGAAAATCACTTTTACCATTTTACATGAAAGACAGAAGACCAAAACACAATTGAAAGTACCAAAGGCTTTAGTTCAGAAAACCAGTAAACATTTCTGCATTTGCTTGCTTTTGGTTACTGTTGTTTAGTTTTGTTTTTTTTTTTTTTTTCTTGGCATGTGACAAAAGATAGTATAGGTATCAGAGCCAGGGAGATTTTCAGGTATTCTGAGATTAGACATTCTAAACAAGTGATAAAATTGCTAGCAACCATAGACCAATGGTAACTGGTAGAGTCTTTTGATTTAGATTTCATACTTGAATTCATTCAACAATTATTTATTACTTATCCACTATGAGACTTTATAGAAAATACTAAGATAATATAATATATTCCTAATGTGACGGGGCGGAGAAAGATGGCCGAATAGGAACATCTCCAGTCTCCATCTCCCAGCGCGAGTGACACAGAAGACCGGTGATTTCTGCATTTTCAACTGAGACACCGCCTCTGGGGACAGGGCTCAGCTAAAGGAGCAGAAGCCTGTGCAGATGCGAATGACTCTGTCTGACAGCTTTGATGAGAGCAGTGGATCTCCCAACACGGAGGTTGAGATCTGAGAAGGGGCAGTCTGCCTGCTCAAGTGGGTCACTGACCCCTGAGTAGCCTAACTGGGAGACATCCCCCACTAGGGGCAGTCTGACACCCCACACCTCACAGGGTGGAGTACACCCCTGAGAGGAAGCTTCCAAAGCAAGAATCAGACAGGTGCACTCGCTGTTCAGCAATATTCTATCTTCTGCAACCTCCGCTGCTGATACCCAGGCAAACAGGGTCTGGAGTGGACCTCAAGCAATCTCCAACAGACCTATAGCTGAGGGTCCTGACTGTCAGAAGGAAAACTATCAATCAGGAAGGACACCTAAATCAAAACCCCATCAGTATGTCACCATCATCAAAGACCAGAGACAGATAAAACCACAAAGATGGGGAAAAAGCAGGGCAGAAGAGCTGGAAATTCAAAAAAATAAGAGCGCATCTCCTCCTGCAAAGGAGCACAGCCCATCGCCAGCAACGGATCAAAGCTGGTCAGAGAATGATTTTGATGAGATGAGAGAAGAAGGCTTCAGTCCATCAAACCTCTCAGAGCTAAAGGAGGAATTACGTACCCAGTGCAAAGAAACTAAAAATCTTGAAAAAAGAGTGGAAGAATTGACAGCTAGACTAATTAATGCAGAGAAGGTCATAAACGAAATGACAGAGATGAAAACCATGACACGAGAAATACGTGACAAATGCACAAGCTTCAGTAACCGACTCGATCAACTGGAAGAAAGAGTATCAGCGATGGAGGATCAAATGAATGAAATGAAGCGAGAAGAGAAACCAAAAGAAAAAAGAAGAAAAAGAAATGAACAAAGCCTGCAAGAAGTATGGGATTATGTAAAACGGCCAAATCTACGTCTGATTGGGGTGCCTGAAAGTGAGGGGGAAAATGGAACCAAATTGGAAAACACTCTACAGGATATCATCCAGGAGAACTTCCCCAACCTAGCAGGGCAGGCCAACATTCAAATCCAGGAAATACAGAGAACGCCACAAAGATACTCCTCCAGAAGAGCAACTCCAAGACACATAATTGCCAGATTCACCAAAGTTGAACTGAAGGAAAAAATCTTAAGGGCAGCCAGAGAGAAAGGTCGGGTTACCCACAAAGGGAAGCCCATCAGACTGACAGCAGATCTCTCGGCAGAAACTCTACAAGCCAGAAGAGAGTGGGGGCCAATATTCAACGTTCTTAAAGAAAAGAATTTTAAACCCAGAATTTCATATCCAGCCAAACTAAGTTTCATCAGTGAAGGAGAAATAAAATTCTTTACAGATAAGCAAATGCTTAGAGATTTTGTCACCACCAGGCCTGCCTTACAAGAGACCCTGAAGGATGCCCTAAACATGGAAAGGAACAACCGGTACCAGCCATTGCAAAAACATGCCAAAATGTAAAGACCATCGAGGCTAGGAAGAAACTGCATCAACTAACGAGCAAAATAACCAGTTAATATCATAATGGCAGGATCAAGTTCACACATAACAATATTAACCTTAAATGTAAATGGACTAAATGCTCCAATTAAAAGACACAGACTGGCAAACTGGATAAAGAGTCAAGACCCATCAGTCTGCTGTCTTCAGGAGACCCATCTCACATGCAGAGACATACATAGGCTCAAAATAAAAGGATGGAGGAAGATCTACCAAGCAAATGGAGAACAAAAAAAAGCAGGGGTTGCAATCCTAGTCTCTGATAAAACAGACTTTAAACCATCAAAGATCAAAAGAGACAAAGAAGGCCATTACATAATGGTAAAGGGATCAATTCAACAGGAAGAGCTAACTATCCTAAATATATATGCACCCAATACAGGAGCACCCAGATTCATAAAGCAAGTCCTTAGAGACTTACAAAGAGACTTAGACTCCCATACAATAATAATGGGAGACTTCAACACTCCACTGTCAACATTAGACAGATCAACGAGACAGAAAGTTAACAAGGATATCCAGGAATTGAACTCATCTCTGCACCAAGCGGACCTAATAGACATCTATAGAACTCTCCACCCCAAATCAACAGAATATACATTCTTCTCAGCACCACATCACACTTAATCCAAAATTGACCACATAATTGGAAGTAAAGCACTCCTCAGCAAATGTAAAAGAACAGAAATTATAACAAACTGTCTCTCTGACCACAGTGCAATCAAACTAGAACTCAGGACTAAGAAACTCAATCAAAACTGCTCAACTACATGGAAACTGAACAACCTGCTCCTGAATGACTACTGGGTACATAACGAAATGAAAGCAGAAATAAAGATGTTCTTTGAAACCAATGAGAACAAAGATACAACATACCAGAATCTCTGGGACACATTTAAAGCCGTGTGTAGAGGGAAATTTATAACACTAAGTGCCCACAAGAGAAAGCAGGAAAGATCTAAAATTGACACTCTAACATCACAATTAAACGAACTAGAGAGGCAAGAGCAAACACATTCAAAAGCTAGCAGAAGGCAGGAAATAACTAAGATCAGAGCAGAACTGAAGGAGATAGAGACACAAAAAACCCTCCAAAAAATCAATGAATCCAGGAGTTGGTTTTTCGAAAAGATCAACAAAATTGACAGACCGCTAGCAAGGCTAACAAAGAAGAAAAGAGAGAGGAATCAAATAGACGCAATAAAAAATGATAAAGGGGATATCACCACCGACCCCACAGAAATACAAACTGTGAATTTTGTATCAGAGAATTCGTCTGATGAGACGATGGGGTTTTCTAAATATACAATCATGTCATCTGCAAACAGGGACAATTTGACTTCTTCTTTTCCTAACTGAATACCCTTGATTTCTTTCTCTTGCCTGATTGCCCTAGCCAGAACTTCCAACACTATGTTGAATAGGAGTGGTGAGAGAGGGCATCCCTGTCTTGTGCCAGTTTTCAAAGGGAATTTTTCCAGTTTTTGCCCATTCAGTATGATA
>NC_045436.1:132101437-132248209 GCF_002776525.5 Piliocolobus tephrosceles
AGAAAACCAAACACCGCATGTTCTCACTCATAGGTGGGAACTGAACAATGAGCTCACTTGGACTCGGGAAGGGGAACATCACACAATGGGGCCTATCATGGGGAGGGGGGAGGGGGGAGGGATTGCATTGGGGAGTTATACCTGATATAAATAATGAATTGATGGGTGCTGACGAGTTGATGGGTGCAGCACACCAACATGGCACATGTATACATATGTAACAAACCTGCACGTTACGCACATGTACCCTAGAACTTAAAGTATAATAAAAAATATATATATATATATTCCTAATGTAGTAAATAAGTTAGGAAGTGATATACTCCATGAGAAGGCGGTGGTTATTTCAAGGATGGAATTATCATTTCTAAATGAAGGCAGCTTTCCTGTAGAAGGGAAAATGAATTGGCCTTGAAAGATGAATAAAACAGAATGTTTGGAAATCAGAGAAAATTTTGAGTAATGAGCACAAATAAATGAAGGTGAGAAAACGCAGGGAGTCAGGGAGCAGAGGGTAATTAATGCTGCCTGCAGCAGAGGACACTTAGAGATATCAGCTAGACTGGAAGGGCAGCTTAGGATGGGATTTGTGGGAGATTGTGAAACAGATTAAGCGCATGGCTATGTGGGAAATGTGTTCCACCTTCACGATTTGTGAGCAGGAGTTTTATTTAAAACTTTAACAAACAGAGCAGACAGGACAGCCACAGAGCTGGGCAGGGTCCTGGAGGCCCACTTCTGGGCCAGGTATTAACCCTTTCGTCGTGGACTGTAGGGTGGTATGGGGGTATCCCAAGAACGGTTAGAACAGCTAGTATGTGGGAAATGGGAGGCATTTGGGAGTCTGAAGGAAATGACTATTTACCAATGAGTACAGAGTATTTCAGAATTTTACCACCTGATACAGCCACCCTGACATATATACTAGCTGAATTTTAGCAACAGAGTAAAAAACACATCTACATCAAAAGCCAATCTAAGCTGTGGATCTGTAGCCTGGACCTCTACTTGGATGTCCGTAGGTACCTCCGTATGTCTAAAACCAAACCCATCATGTTCTTTCCTAAATGTGTAACACCTTATGATTACTTCACAAAATGGGAGCATAAGTCATCCAGGTGCTCACACCAAAACTGTGGGGATCATTATCAGGCCCATAACATCATTGCCAGAATATGAACCCCCCTCCTGGTTTTAGGGAACCTCCATTGTGTAAATTTTAATGGGAGCCAGGACTACTCCCTATTTCATACTCTATACTCCACATTTCACACTCTGTACTTCTGCCTTCAGAATCTTCTCAAGTTCCCAGAATGTTAGACTAGAAACCAATATAAGGTGGTCCTGAATCTCAGGTAGTCTCCCATTTTCCCAGTAAGACAATCCTCCTGTCTCCCAGCAAAAGAGAAAAAGAAAAGTCTTTGGAAGACGTTTTGTTCAATTTAAATATATACTATCTTTGAACTCATGGACATAGAGAGCAGAAGCATGGTTCCAGAGGCCAGGAAGGGTAGTAAGGGGCTTTGAGGGAAAGGGGGATGGTTAATTGATACAAAAAAAAAAAAAATAGTTAGAAAGAATGAATAAGACCTACTATTTGAAAGTACAATAGGGTGACTACAATCAATAACTTAATTGTACATTCTTAAATAACTTAAAGAGTGTAATTGGATTGTTTGTAACTCAAAGGATAAATGCTTGAGGGGATAGGTACCTCATTCTCCATGATGCTTATTTCACATTACACACCCACGTCAAAACGTCTTATGTACCCCATAAATATATACACCTGCTATGTATCCACAAAAAAAAAAAAAAAAGCCATTTTAAAAATCCAATGCTATTTTACACTGGATGATGTGCTATTTTGGAGAAAATTATAATACATATTTGAGCAAAAAGCCAGGTGTTTTGTTTTTTAATATAGTGTATTTGTTTATAGACTAAGTTGCTACAAAAAAAGAGGCTCCAAAATACAGTGACTTAAACTAGTTAGGAGTTCATTTCTCTCTCTTCTAACATTCCTTATGTCGATGAGGGGCACAGGACAAGTAGATGCTGCCACTCTTTCTATTCTTCCTATTTTGTTGTTCCACCATCCCCTAAGGCCTTGATCTTTGGTTGATCACTATCCCCTAAGGCCTTGATCTTTGGTTGATCACCATCCCCTAAGGCCTTGATCTTTGGTTGATCACCATCTTCTAAGGCCTTGATCTTGATCTATGTTTGAGGCTCCCTCAAGGGCACGACATCCACAGCCTACTCTTGAAGGGAGCGAGAGAAAGGCAAGGACAAGCTGATTTCTTTTAAGAGAGTAAGGCAGAAACTGCTCACACCACTGTTAAGAATTTAGCTGGTGGACACAGCCCACTGTAGGGGAATATGGGAGGTAGATTCTACCCAGCCGTCCGTATTCTTTGCCAAAACATGGGCAAGTTCTGTTAGTGAAAAGGATAAAGGGAAAATAGATAGTGGGGGACATCAGGAGCTTCTCCAAACTTGGGACTCTCAAATGACAGTATCTATAGGATTTTTCTCTGGGGTGGTTCATGCGCTTTAGGGTGCATCCCTCTACCCTTTACCTGGTGCACCAGGCTGCTTGTAGTCATCATGAAGTGTACAAACTTCCACGTACTCTTGTTTTCACATAGGGTCCTCGCTCCTCCCCTCCCTTGCCTGCTATCTCGGAGCCTGGTGGTCCTCTGATTTTCTTTTTCCAGAGGATGAACTTCTGGTTTTATGTGGTGGCAGAGGAGCCTTAGTTCCCTATCAATCTGGAATGGGAGTAGGAAAATGGGGTTCAAGTGCTCCATGGACAGATTTTTCTCCTAAAATCCCTATCCTTGACCTCCCATCGCCTCTGCCTCCTGTGACCCCCGACGTCTTTTTCTGAGCTTTTCAGGGGTTCTTTGCGTGCTCATCCTTGCAGGAACGTAGGTTTGACCTTACCACTTTTCGCCATTCCTGCACCACTGTTCAGTCTTCATAAATCCTAGTTCAGGGCTACACATCTCCTAGTGTCACCAAAGCTTGCATGTCTATATCTTGTTCTCTTTATTATTTAGGGGATTTGGAAGAGGAGAAGGAAGTGAAAATAGCTTTACGTGAAACTGGAAACATTTTTTTCATCTGTATATGATGCTATAACTGGAAATTTTATCTCAAGCCACAAATATCCATTTGCTTAAAATAAGGACAGTTTTATTTTTCCGTTCATCCTGTGGCTGTATACTCATGATATCCACAAAGTAACCACTAATTCTATTTCATTTTCAAGTGATTTTTAGAAGGTTTATTGGCAATGATATTCAAGAACTGCAATTGTGAAGTCATCCCCCACCCCAACACTCCACTAAATCTGTACTGAATTTCTTTGCTTCCTTTTTTGATGACCTCCATAGGCATACAAACTAGCAGTGACAGAGGTAGTTTCAGGCTATTGTTTCTTACTTTGTCATTCAAAATAAAGTAAATCAGAGAGTAGCCTGTAACACAAAAGATTTTTAAAAATCTAAATATAAGGCAACTCTCTTTTTTCTGAGATATTTTTGGGGAACAAAACTTACTTTATATTTTGGCATGAAAGAACCAGACTTTCTTACACCCTCCTATTTTTGCTCATATGAGGCCATGTACACAGAACACGCCCTTCAGTTTCTCCCTCTGGCTCACTCCTACTCATCCTTCCAAACTCATTTCAGGTGCTGTCTCCTACAGGGAGCCTTCCTTGATCGCCTGATCACCTGATCACCTCCAAGAGCTCTTCCAAAGGCTGATCAGGTACTGCACCTGTGTGTTTCCATGGCACCCAATGTTACCCTTGAACTGCATTTCCTGTACTGTAATCTCTGGTTTATCTGTCAGTCTCCCCCACTAAACCATGAGCTCCTGGAGGGCAAGGTCCATGTCCTCCTTATCTTTACATTCCTAGCATCTACTAACCATGCCTGGAACACAGCAGTCTCTAGTTATGTATTCACTTATTAAATGAATAAGAGAAATGCCAGTTTCCAAAGAGAAACAAAAGTCCCTTGATAAAATAGAGGCAGAGGAATTGGGAGGGGTAATTCACCTTAGTTGCTTTTATTCACTCATTCTCTCGGTGACTTTATTAATTGAGCAAGCACAGAAAACTTCCATAAGACTCAATGAAACAGAATTTCAGAAACTGAAGTTTATCTTGGAGAACTGAACCATTGATTGATGGTCAGATAAAAAGATGTATAAACTTGTGCTTTCAGAATTTCTTTTACTCAAGGCCCTTTGGTTGCAATAAATAGAAATCCACTCAAGTTAGAAATGAGAACTAATGGATCCAGAAAGCACACAAGCCCTGTACTGAGTAACTACACTGGAGTGAAAAGCTAAGGAAAATTTCATAAACACTTTATAGTCTGCCCTTTTCCATACGTCAACCAGAAACGCAAAAGAAAATGGCAATTATTATAACATGGACTTTGCAAGCTGAACAGCTGATAACGCTCTGAGCTCCTTTCCTGCTTTCCCCTACTGTACCCACTGTAATGCAGGCCCATCCATCACGCTGACAGCGTGGCAGGGCATCTGCAAACCTGGTGGGTGTGTGAATGGACTTAATCACAGCTGCACAGTGGAACTCTTGGGGGGGGGGGGGGGCAGCACAGCTCACCAGACACATAAGAATAAGTTTCTGAAATAAGTTTAAGGAATGGCCTGAAGTCACAGAAGACAAACCTAAGAATCTTCTTTTTGAAGATCAAAATGGGTGTGGTGGCTCATGCCTGTAATCCTAGTGCTTTGGGAGGACTGCTTAAGGTAGAGTTTGAGACAAGTCTGGGCAATACAGCAAGATCCTGTTTCTACAAAAAAAATTAGCCAAGTGTCATGGTGCATGCTTGCAGTCCCAGCTACTAGGGAGGCTGAGGCAGGAGGATCGCTTGAACTCAGGAGTTGGAGACTACAGTGAGTCACGATCACACTACTGCACTCCAGCCTGCATGACAAAGTGAGACCCTGTATTTAAGAAAAAGAAAAGGATCAGGCACGCAGTTGGCTAAACAGAAGAGCAACTATGTCTGAGCTCTGTTTAAAATTGTGATTGGCCTCCTAACGCCAGAAAC
Organism: Piliocolobus tephrosceles; assembly: GCF_002776525.5. Taxonomy (NCBI): domain Eukaryota; kingdom Metazoa; phylum Chordata; class Mammalia; order Primates; family Cercopithecidae; genus Piliocolobus; species Piliocolobus tephrosceles. The sequence goes on from NC_045436.1 coordinate 132,106,537, forward strand.
AAAGGCAAACCAGGAAAAAATGTACAATACACAAAACAGTGTTGATGAGTTTTGTGTAATTTGTTCCTCCAAGGAATTTCTCTGCGGTACCCCACTCCCCCTCTCCAGTCTGTGTTAGGAATCCTCCTACCTAATCTCCACATGCTACAGTGTAATCCTTTGGCATATCTCTATCACGGTATTTTTTGTCCACGTCCTCCTTGATCTTCCCCACTTCCTGAGATGGGGAATAATGCCATTTCTTATAACCCATTTCATATGCCTTTTGGGACAAGGAAAAGTATACATATCTAATAAATGAATACTATGTCTTACAGCTCTGTATTATCAGTGTCTAGTATGTGTCTGGAGCATATCAGATGGATGAATAAGAGAAAGAATAATTGAAATTAAAATATCTGGAATTTAATGGCCTTTTAAAAGTCCTGTTTAAAAAACCTGTCATAGGTTTAATCATTCCACCTGAGTTTCATCTCATTCATTTCACACAAACAGCAGAACAGATGTTCATCGGTACTATCTAAAGTGTGCATATTCTAGAAGTCTATAATTTTGAGGTAATTATAAGATAAAGCTTTTTGTGTTAGTCTGGTGTTGTTAACACACAAGAGTCTGGGGCGGGGGGTGGGAGCAGGGGTCTCAGGACATGGGGAAGCTGAACGCTCATTGACTCTGAAGATGGCTAACTTTGTTGTCACAAAGGTTGATTTAACTTGACAATATCTATCCTATTTCTAGGTTTAGACACTTGTTTTCAAGGTGCAAAGACAACCTGAATCCAGGTTCAGTCCTGCTTATTAAATGCAATGAGATGACACCTAGGTCATCTCAATTCAGCTAAACTTAGGGGACAGGGAGGTTTCGATGGCTCTCTGTATCATTCTTGGATGAAAACATTCTCAGATGAAACATGTCAACATGTACTTTGACATTAAAGGCCAGTCTCCACATCTGCGAATGGAGCATGATGACACCCACTTCACAAGGCCATGCTAATCTCTTTCTTGTTTCCCCAAGGAAATAAAAATAACCTCTCAAATTATCTTCCCATAGACATCTCACAAAATGAAAGTTTCTAAGTTCTATAATATTATTATTAAATAATATTTATTATTATCATTTTTTGAGCCTGTCGTGCAGGTGGGAGTGCAGTGGCACCATCTTGGCTCACTGCAACCTCCGCCTCCCAGGTTCAAGTGATTCTCCTGCCTCAGCCTCCTGAGTAGCTGAGATTACAGGCACGTACCACCATACCCGGCTAATTTTTGTATTTTTAGTACAGACGTGGTTTCACCATGTTGGCCAGGCAGGCCTCGAATTCCTGATCTCGTAACCTGCCCGCTTTGGCCTCCCAAAGTGCTGGGATTACAGGCACGAGCCACTACACCCCGCCTGAAGTGCTGATGTAATCTTTACATAAGTTTAGAAAACTCTGAACTTGGCACTTTTGGTGACTCCGTTTCCTAATCAGTGAAAGGAGGGACTTTGAACTAACTGATCTTTAAAACCCTAACTACAAATATCAGGAAGGATGTAAACGGGCAGCTCACAAAAGAAATAAAAATGGCTAGTACACAGGTACAGATACGGAGTCTTGCTCTGTCACCCAGGCTGGAGTGTAGTGGCGCAATCTTGGCTCACTGCAAGCTCCGCCTCCCAGGTTCACGCCATTCTCCTGCCTCAGTCTCCTGGGTAGCTGGGACTACAGGTACCCACCACCACGCCCAGCTAATTTTTTGTATTTTTAGTAGAGATGGGGTTTCACCGTGTTAGCCAGGATGGTCTCGATCTCCTGACCTGATGATCCACCCGCCTTGGCCTCCCAAAGTGCTGGGATTACAGGCATGAGCCACCGCGCCTGGCCACAGGTACAGATATTTTCAACATCAGTAGCAACCAAAAAAGTAAATTTACAAAATGAAATACCATCTTAAAAAAAAAAATCAGATTGGCAAAGATAGAAAAAGAGTAATAATATCCTTCTTTAGCAGTGTCAGGAAGAATCATTTTCATCACTGTACAATATCTGGAGTGGCTATTTGGCAATATGTATCAAAAGTCCTAAAATAACGTGGCAGATTGTATTTTCCAGAAATGGCTGCACCGCTATATCCACCCTCTCCATGTTCTTACAATGAGTTGTTGATGCTGCTCCATTGACAGGTGGGAGTCTATGTGACCTGCTCCACCTGGGTGGGCCTGTGACTGTAGTGGAAGGGATGCTGCATGGTTTCCAAGGCTAAGTTAGAAAAGAGGACAATGCTTCCACCTGCAGCTCTACTGGGACACAAGGCTTTGAAGCCCTAAGTGGCCATGTAAGAAGTCCAGCTACCCTGAAGCCAACATGTAGAGAGATCACATATAGAGAAAGATGCCAGAGGGATGCCAGCTGCCATAGCTGTTCTAGCCCCCTGCTCTTTGACTCTTCCCAGCACTGGCAACACACATGTGAGTGAAAGAGCCTTCAGAAGATTCCAGCCTGCAGTCTTCAAGCCTCCCCAGCCAATGTCAATTGGAGTAGACATAAGTTGTCTTGACTGAGTCATATCCAGACTGCAGATTTGTGAGTAAATTAAATGTGGTTGTTGTTTTAAGTACTCAGTTTTGGGGCAGTTTGTTATGTAGCACTGGATAACTAGAAAATTATGTAGACTGCTGGGTTAAAAGACATTTATATATCTGGATGGATAAATAATTAGTTCAGAGGTAGTTGATACATAGCACTAGATAACTAGATTATACAATACATATAACATATATTTTCATGTTATAGATATTTTTCACATTTATAATATGTGAAAGTATATATTGCTAGGTTATAAGATATCTATACATATCTCCTATATTTATACATCCTATACATATATGCCCATATTTACATCTACTGACTGATTCATCCATTGCTCTATCTACATATGTGTGTGTGTGTGTGTGTGTGTATGTGTGTATGTATATGCAATATTTTTAACCTAGATATTTCAGTTCTAGGAATTTCTGCTAGGAAAATACTTAGAAAGTATACAAAAATATGGCAAAAAAAAAAAAAAAGAATACATGGCATTCTTTCTAAAACTAAATACTGTGAAACCATTTAAAATGTTCAGGAACAGGCAAATGATTAAACATTTTATATGCATATAATCAATAATAGGTAGTCAAAAAAAGTGATAACGTGAAGCTGCATTTACTGACAAGCTAGTGGGTAATGAATCAAAATTTTGATTAAAATCAAATCAAAATCAACCCAATTCTTTACACCTAAGGTCCATCTTTCTTACCAATTTTTTATAGGACTTAAATGCATACAAGTGAATTTAATCTATAAAAAACTAGATTAATCATACTCATCATGGCTCAAGCCTGGGTCTCTTTAAATTATGTATTTATTTACATAAAGATATTAATGCATATTGGTTTCATTTTAATAAAAAGGAATTATACTCTATAACTCATTCTATAATTTGTTTTCTTCATTTTATTATATATGTCATAGATATCCCTCCAGGCCACATATTTAAATTTAACTCATTCTTTCAACCTTTCCCCCTATTAATGGACATTTCAGCTATTCCAGGTTTTTTCTTTTATATCACTATAAGCAATGTTAAAATAAATAAAGATATTCATCCATCTTAGGCACTGATGCTTTTATTTCTATAGTATACATTCTAAATTATGAGATTGCTGGGTCAGTGTGAATTGAAATGTTAATATACATTGCTAAATTACATTTCAAAGGGGTTATAGCAATTCATACTCCAAAAAGTGATGCATGAGATTTCCCTGAATCTTCACCAACAACACATCCCTCCCCATCTCTGATTGGTGGGAAATGGTCTGAAGTTATGCATTTTTAACATATTTAAAATATAAACATTTGCAATACATTGCAAATATATTTTTTTCTGTTTGCTTTTTAACTTTTCTCATGGCATATTTTGTAGCACAAAAGTTTTTTTTTTTTTTTCAGTCTTTGAAAATATTTTTATTGGTTGCATCTAAATTAATCTTTCTTTTGCTGCTCATGTTCAGGGTATTGAGCATTCTTTAGTTTCCTTCCCCACACCCTGTTTTCTCATGTCATTGAGCCATCATCCTATGTGGCTCCTGGTTCCCATATGTCATCTCTGCCCCACAGTGGCCCACCTGTGTGAGCAGTTCAAGGCTGACATCTCTTCTGACTGGTTAGTGCCTAGTCCTGCCAATATTCAGTGCTGAATTTTGAATGTCGTCTCTGACTGAAATTAGTTTCCTTAGCCACTGTGTTTGCTCAGGCTGCCACAATAAAGTACCAAAACATAGGAGGCTTAAACAAAAGATGTTGATTCTCCCTCAGTTCTTAGAGGGGAAGTCTGAGATCAAGGGCCATGTTCCCTCTGAAGGCCCTAGGGGAAGATCTTTCCTTTCCTCTTCCAGCTTCAGGTGGTGGCTGGCGATCTTTGGTGTTCTTTGGCTTGTAGACACATCACTCCAGTCTCTTAACATATAGCCTTCACATCCTCTTCCTTCAGCATGTTTTTCTCTCCAAAGTCTCCCTTTTAAGGACATCAGTCATGCTGGATTAGGGCCCACCCTAATGACCTTACTATAACTGCATCACCTTTGTAAAGACCCTGTTTTTATTAAGTAAGGTCACATTCTGAGGTCCTGCGGATTAAGATTCCAACATAGCATTTTTCGAGGACACAATTCAGTTCTTAACAGCCACCAGCTACCCAGCCCAGATAACTTAGGCTGTGGTGGAGGCCCAGATTCATGCACAGATGGTGGGCAGGGCAAACCCACAGTCGGTAAATAGGTTCTTGTCTTAGAACTCTGGCCAGAGAAAGCATGCCCTCTTGAACTCCTCCTTCCCAACCCTTGTCTTGTAGGTGCATCTACACAGATATAGATGCATGTAGTTTGTCTTTTCCTGTGTGAATGGGATCATAAAAGTTTTAAATTTTCTATAGCCAAACCAATCCATTTTTCCCTGTATGGTTGCTTAGACCTTTGTTTCAAAAGCTGAATCTACTATCAACAATGAGCATTTGTGGATGTGAGAGCAGTTAACAGACTAATCTGGACATGGTCATACTTTCTACTCTAAGCATGTGGTGTGTGACTTTCAATTAGTACTTTGCTGCCACTGTCCTGAGAGACTGTACACTTGTGCAACTGTGAGTTCTAGACAAATGGTTTGTCTGATACTTTTGTTCAAAGAGAGCAATTCCACTACTCAAAAAACTTAGCTTTTACTGATAGAGACGTGAGCTGGTATTTAATGAGTCTGTAGCACTACAGAGCATGCTAATCTCTTTCTTGTTTCCCTAAGGAAATAAAAATAACCTCTAAAATTATCTTCCCATAGACATCTCACAAAATGAAAGCTTCTAAGTTTTGTAATATTTCACTGTTCCTAAACAGAATCCTTAAATGGTTTATGCAAATCCAGCTGGCTCCAGCCTTAGATGTCTTATCTGTTTTTGATGAAAGCTCTGACTTGACAAATACCCCCACGATGTATTGCTTTATGGCATTTGGTCAGATAAGACTTAACGGTAGCTTTTACAATGTTTTCCCGTACTCCCACTATATCTTTAAGGATACAATCATGTGAATATAGGGTAAGGCATTTTATTTCTTTTAAAATCCATAGTTTGTAGACACGTTAAAGTCTACTATATATCACAATGTGCATACAAAAGCAATGAATTGTTGAAAACATGCCCTTAAACCCAACAGGACTCTACTCTATGAATTAAATTGGAGGTGGAACAGAGGGTGTATCTTGCCTAAATTCCTGTTTGTGCTTAGCAGAAAATCAGTTCCCGTGGTTTTAATAGCACCACTATACTAATTTCTAAGCCTATATTTTCAGCTTTAGTCTTCTACTTATGTTCCAGTTGTCTACTGAAACATTTTCACTTGAAGCCACATCATATATAATTGTCATATGAAAACGAATTAATCAATACCCCCACCGTTTCCCAGTTTCTAGTACCACTAAGGCTTTAAACCTGGTGGTTACCTTTGTCCTATTCCATGCCTTCCTTTACCCTATCAAGTCCTGGCTCTTTAACCATTCTTGGTTGACTCTTTAATCATTTTTCTCTAAGCTTTGTTTCACTATTTTCCCTTTTTACAAAAATAATATTTTTATTATAACAAACAGAGTTTAAAAATTTATGGAATCACCACACAACGTTCATAGCAGTGTTATCTATCATTGTTGATAAGTGGGAACAACCTAAATAAATATCCATCAACTGATAAATGAACAAGATGTTATACAGATCCACACAATGGAAAATATTATTCAGTCATAAGAGGAATGAAGTACTTATTCATGCTACAATATGGATGAACCTTCACATTACGCTATGTGAAAGAAGCCAGAGTAATTCCATTTATTCTGATAGTCTGATAAAACCAGGGGACAGAAAACAGGTCAGTGATTGCCAGGGTCTATCAGAGAGGAGGAACACGGAGTGATGGCCACTGAGTATCAATTTGTTTCAAGGGTGATGAAAACTCTAAAATTGGATAGTGGTGATGGTTGCATGACACTGTGAATATAGTAAAAAACACTGAGTTGTATATTTTAAAAGGGTGAATTTTTTGGTATGTGAATTATATCTCAATAAAGCTATTATTAAAAATGATGGACTCTACTAGATCTAGTGAGTCGAGAGAGATTGCAGGATACATCAATATATAGAAATCAACTATCTTTCTACATAACAAGCAACTGAAAATTGAAATTATAAAAATGACACTATTTGTAAAATAGAACATACTTAGGGATAAATCTGACAAAAGATGTGAAAGATCTGTACGCTGAAAACTACAAAACAATTATAAGAGAAATAAAAAATAACCTAAATAATTGGAGAGATATACCATATACATGGGTTGGAAGACTCAATATTGTTATTAATTCTCCCCAAATTGACTTATAGAGTCAACACAATCCCAATCAAATTCTCATCAGGCAGTTTTGTTGAAGTTGACTGATTCTCAAATTCATATGAAACTGCGAAGTAGCTAAAGTTGCCAAAACAGGTTTTTAAAAGATGAACAAAACTGGGGAAATAACACTATCTGACTTTAAGTCTCATAAAGGCGCAGTAATCAAGTAATACAGTGTGGTATTGGCATAAAAATAACTAGATAAAAGACAAATCAGAAGACAAGAAAGATAAACAATACAGAGTCCAGCTTATGTATATACTGACAACTGATTTTTGACCAAAGATGTAAAGGCAATTTAGTGAAGAAATGTTAGACTTTTCAACAAATGATAGTTTAAAAAAAAAACCTGTATATTCCTATGCACAGCGATGCATGTCCATAGCCTTAGCTACTCAGGAGACTGAGGCAGGTGGATCTCTCGAGCCCAGGAGTTCAGTCTGGGCAATATAGCAAGGACCTGTCTCTAAAAATAAAATAAAATAAAAATTTAAAAACCTGTCCTGCCAAAGATACTTTTAAGAGACTGAAATTATAAGTTATAGACTTGGAGAAGATATTGATAAATTCTATACCTAACACAGCATTTGAATCCAAAATATATTTTAAAACTCACCCAAGTTAATATAAGTAAACAAATCATCTAATTAAAAACTGAGAAAGGATATGAACATTTCACAAAGTAGATATACAAATGGTAAATAAGCACATGAAAAAAATGTTATGTAAAACTAGTTATTAAGAAAGATGCATGTTTTAAGCCTGTAATCCCAGCACTTAGGGATGCTGAGGTGGGTGGGTCCCTTGAGGTCAGGAGTTCAAGACCAGCCTGGTCGATATGGTGAAACCCTGTTTCTACTAAAAATACAAAAAAAAAAAAAAAAAATTAGCTGGGCCTGCTGGCAGGCACCTGTAATCCCAACTACTTGGGAGGCTGAGGCAGGAGAATCTCTTGAAACCAGGAGGCAGTTTGCAGTGAGCCGAGATCGTGCCACTGCACTCCAGCCTGGGTGACAGAGTGAGACTCCATCTCAAAAAAAAAAAAAAAAAGAAAGAAAGATACATGTTTTAAACTATAGTGCTAAGCACCTATTACATTAGCTAAAACTACAAAAACACTGTATGCTAACTGTTGGCAAGGATGTGGCAAAAGGGACCTCATATACTGTGATGGGAATGCAACTTTGGAAAACACGTGGGTAATTGCTTAAAAAGTTAAGCATACATCTACCTGAGGATCCAGCCATTTCACTCCTAGGTATTTACCCAAGAGAAATGAAAACATGCCCAACCAAAATGAAAGACATCTAGAATATTCACAGAAGCTCCAAATAGGAAACAATCCAAATGTCCATCAAGAGGGGATAAACAAATTGTGGTATAACCAAACAATGGAATACTACTTGGTGATAAAAAGGAATTAACTTGGCAATAAAAAGGAACATTAGCACATTTGTACATGCTATAACATAGAGAGTTGAGTTAAACAGAATAATTATGTTGAGTTTAAAAAGGCAGATAAAAAAGAGAACATACTGTATGATTCCATTATATAAAATTCTAGAAAATGTAAACTAATCTATAGTGACAGGAAGCAGATTAGTGGTTGCCTGGGGATGAGTAGGAGAGCAGAAACACAAAGGGGTAAGGAGCAGGAAGGCGGAATTACTGTACATATGCTCCTACCACGGGAGAGTTGAGTTGGCTTTCATTTTTCTCCGTGTTTGTAACTTATTATAACTGCAATAAACACTATTATTCACTAGTATTTTTTGTACATCCTTAGGTATTTCTTCATGGTGCATAGTATATACACAACACACGTTCTTCAGTGACTTAATCATTGGACGGTCCATTTTATAGCTGCTTGAATATAAAGTCTGAATACCTAAATTGCTGGGTCAAAGAACAGCCACATTTTAACACTTGATGAGTTTTTGAAAAATGGACACCAGCTTCCAGATCAAGAAATCCAACAGCAGCATCTAGAAGTCTTCTCATGTTCCCTATCCTGACTTGGTTTTTCCTGTACTTTATGGAAATGGAAATGGAATCACGAAGCATGCACTCTTTTGTATCTGGCTTGTGTATAGTTGTGGATTGCTCATTACCATTGCTGCTTTGCATTCTTTGTGAGAATCCACATATTTATCTCAACTTAGGTTGATAGGCATTTGGGTAGTTTCTCGTTCTTCCTATTATTAGTGTTGGTTTTATAACACTCCACAGCATGTCTTTCAGTGAATAAATGCATGCATTTCTGTTGGGTATTCACAGGAGTGGAGCTGCTGGGTTACACATGCCTACAGTCAGCTTTAGAAGATAAGCAACAGAAGCTTTTAATATTAGAGAACAGGCAGAAACATACATTTTTAATATTTGCATGATATTTATTTAACAAGTAATTTCATTAGTGAATACTTATTGAGCACCTACCATTGTCCAGGCATTGAGCAATGTGTTGGATATGTATTGCTGGACAATAGATACTGCCTATTCTCTTGGGGCACTTAGAAAAAAATGTATATTCTAGGGTTAAACAGAAAGTCAGGATAAACTCAGTGTGTGTGTATGTGTGTGTCTGGGTGTGTGTGTGTGCATTTCAAAACTATGTTAAAATATCACGATGTTCAAGAACGTAGCCTAGAAGGAAAATAAATCAGAAGAAGTGTAAGAGTGATTCCCTTCAGGTAAAGTGTTTGTTAATAATTTTTTCTTTTTCTTTTTCATTTTTTTGATTTTTTACTTTTCTATATTTTCCAGGAAAACCAACCATATTAAATTCCACATATATATGGTGGTCCAAGTCCATAAGGTACCTACCTGAAGACAGCTATGATGTTCAGAAGCGATGACATTCTCCAATCGACAAGGAATTTAGTCAGTACTTGTTGAACAACTGATACTGAATTCTGTGTCACAAAACCTTGCATGAACTTATTTATGTTGTTATATTTTGTTGTAGTTGTAGGCTTACAGAAAATGAGAATTGAAAGAAATGCTGGAATGCATTTAGTCCACCTGCTTGCAAATACTTTCAGCTCTGAAGACCTTTATTTGAAATTTTATACAGAAACCTAATATATACAAGAGAGAGACTTGCAGCACTCTGAAGACCTTAGGAGCCTAAGCTCAGCCCTCTGTGACAGGTCCTAAGTGCCAAGAATCTTTCAGAAACACTGCTTGAAAACCATTGTTCAGGTTCAATCCCTTCATTTTCTAGAAAAAGAAGCTAAAGCAAGGCTATGAGGCAAGTTAGCTGCATAACTAGACCTTCTGACTCCATTTCATTTTTTCTAACACACCACTACTTTTTGAGTAGGAACAATGACAATGACCTGTGTCTTTGTGTCCCCCACTGGGGCCACCACAGACAGATAGCAGTGCTCAGTATATGCTGTTTAATAGAAAAATTGATATATACCTGCTTTTCAACTTAAAAGAGCCAAATCACCACCCATGGTTCATTACGTGCAGAAAAAGCCCTGCATGCTTTTTATCAAAGGAGCTAAGGGTCACCTCAGTCACCATACCTAACCTGCTTAGCTGGCACCAAGGACGTCCCCCAAAATCAATAAGAAGATTAAGATGTCAAACAGTAAAGCAGCTGGGGTATGTAATGGACTTAAAACCACAAAGAGGAAGAAGATCTATACTGAAGAAAGTTCTTCCTGCCCGGGGCAATTAATGTGGTGAACAGATGGGGAGAGACATGAACTATTTTCATGCTTTAATGAGAAGATAAAAGACACAAGGAAATAACAAGCAGAAAATCCATAATGCAGGGGCAAACACAAAGACGTGCTTTTCTTTTTCCAAACAAAATTTTTAATTGCTAAGCAGTAATACTTGCTCAAAGTTGTACCTTATTAGTTGTTTTTCCATCATTATAAAGGAACTGAGTCCTGGAGAGCTGTAATAAGACATCTAGTGATAAATCACAGAGTTGTGCAGGGGCAGCAATGGAAGCAATGAAGATGAAAATGAGCTCCTGCATTCTGCTATACACCTTACCCCCGAGTTTGCAAAAAGGCAAGCTTCCCTTTATTCAGAAGGTACCATACAGTACATTTAGAAAGGATGTTTACAGTGATGATCATGAGGCGGTATTTGTATCAGCTAAGAAGCACCAGGATATATGTTCAATACAGTTTTATTGTGGATTTCTTATTGTGTTTGAATTATTCCTCAGTTGGTGATCCATACATGGCATGGTAGAGGCCCTTTTCCTTTTATTCACATGTATCTTAGTCCATTCGGGCTGCTAAAACAAAATATCTTAGACTGTGTAATTTATAAACAATAAACATTTATTTCTTATGGTCATAGAGGCTGGGAAGTCCAAGATCAAGGTGCCAGAATATTCACTGTCTGGCAAGAGCCCTGTTCCTCACAAATGATGCCTTCTTGCTGCCTTCTCATATGGTAGAAAGGCAAAGAAGGGCCAAACATGGTGTCCTCACAGAGCGGAAGAGATAGAAGGGCAAAAGGAGCTCTAGGCCAAAAGGGCATAAATCCCATTCATAAGGGCAGACCCACCTCCCAAAGGCCCCACCTTCTAATATCATCACCGTGGGGATTAGGTTCCAACATAATGAATTTTGGAGAAACACATACATTCAAACCACCCCACTGTGCTACTGAAACAAGCTGTCCTGCTGTTTAGCTTTGCCCATTTCAATTCATTTTGCTTATGCCTGCGAGCATAATTTTCCTGCATCACCACTGTTATAGTATCACTGCAATTTCTTACATTTGTGGAGAACCTTATGTATGACTTTCAAAACATTTTTCACAACTATTTTCTCACTTTATCCTCATCACATCTCTGCGATATGTACTTGTCATTTGTCAAATACATAGGCTTGAGGATTTTATATGATGACTCTGAGGTCTCATAGTCAATAAATGGCAGGATTGAAACAGGAACCTTTAACTTCTGGGTTTTAGTCCATCATTCTTCCATCGCAAGATACTTTTCACTAACCTACATAAAGTACCATGAGATGTTCTCTGCTGTCCTCTTGATAAAACTCCACAACCTCAGTGTGGCTTTTCAGGTCCTCCTCAATCTGGTGCCTTCACCTGTCTGACCTCCTCTCCCATTTCTCTGCAACCCACACTAGCTGCTTCCCTCATAACAACAGTAACACCCTCACCTGGAATGCCTTCCATTCTTGGTTTCTACATAACAAAATTCTTTTTTTTTTTTTTTTGGTAGAGATGGGGTCTCGTTATGTTAACCAGGCTGGTCTTGAACTCCTGGGCTCCAGCGATCCTCCCACCTTGGCCTCCCAAACTACTGAGATTATGGGATTACAGGCATGAGCTACCATCCTGGCCTACCTAGGCAAATTCTGTATAGCCTTCAAGGCTTAGCACATGTGTCTGGTAGATATAATCTTCTACCTAGGCAATTAATGCCTGAATTATATATTTTAACATTTAATTATACTCAATATAATTTACAGTAAATCACAGTTGTTAAGTTTAATATACTGAAGTCTTGTTTCTGTTAGAAGACCAAAATTTTTTCTTGTAGAGAGTGTTATAATATACTTTTATCCATGAACATACACCATTGTCCAGTACAGATTAAGTACACAGTAACAAAAGTCAGGGAAATTTTTGTTTCTGTACATTGCCTAGCATCATATGAGGACACGGTCCCTGAAATGACTGGGGTTAGCAGGAGAGGCAGAATTTCAGTCTTGGAGTAATGAGGGTACCAGGAAGGCTCCAAGGTAGGGAGGGACAGGGTAAGGGCCTAGGACCTGAAATTGGGTATACACCAAAAGGAGAACACGCAGCATGGCTGACCTGATGCTCCTTACATATATCCTGCTTTGGAAAGAATTAGCTTCAATACTGAGCCAGGTCTAAACTATAGGTAGAGGGTAAGTGGTTCCTAAAAGGCAGGGAGAGGGAAAGAAAGAAAGAAGGAGAATACGACCGGGCAGACCACTGGTGGATTGTGTCCTAGGACACGGTTACCTCCTATAAGGCAGTTTGTATTGCGAGATATAACACACTTCTTGCTGATCATGAGAAACAGCACTCATTTAAAAAACCCAGGTGATTCTCTAAATCAAAGTGTGGCCCATATTTGTTGTTTTAAATAAAGTTTTATTGGAATACCCATTTGTTTAAGCCCTGCCTGTGGCTATTTGTGCACTGCGAAGATGGAGTTGAACAGTCGCAGCCAGTCTACGTGGCCCACAAAGCCTAAAATATTTACTATCTGGCCCTTGACAAAAGTTGGCCAATCTCTGCTCTAAAATCTAGTTCTGCCTTTTATAAGGGGATCATAAAGCAATTTTTGGCAAGGGAGACCCAGAAGCTGTCAGTAGATTCAGAAAGACCAGGAAGTTTCCTTCTGTTATTAATGATGTGTTGTTGTATGACTTTATCACTTAACCACTCTAACTTAGTGTATCTATCAGTGAAGTTGAGATTCTTTTACTCACTCTTGCGTCTCAGGCCTGAAATTTTCTAGCACTTTTGTACTGTGTCTGGCTATGATTATTCCCTAATGCTCATGTTCAGAAGAAATGTTATGAGCAGAAAAAGAAAATGAGTTCTTTATATAATAGTCACACTATTTACAGCAATAATTTGCTTATCTGACCACAGGAAGTAGCAGATTTTGAGTTAACAAAAGTATATGTCTCACATTATAATGACCAGTTTTATTGGAATCCTATTTTAGTCCATTTGTGTTGCTATAAAGGAACATCCAAGGTTGAGTAATTTATAAAGAAAGGAGCTTTATTTGGCTCACACATCTGCAGGCTGTATAAGAAGTATGGTGCCAGTATCTGCTTGGCTTCTGGTGAGGGGTCGGGCTACTTCCACTTATGGTGTAAGGCAAAGGGACGCTGGTAAGTGTTGTGATCACATGGCAAAGGAGAAGAAGCCACAGGGAGGGAGGAAGGGACAGAGAGAGAGAACGAGAGAAAGAGAGAGAGAGAGAGAAAGACACATACACACACACAGAGAAACAGACACACAGAGAGAGGGGTGTGAAGGAGAGGAAAAGAAAGAGGGAAGGAAGGCAGGTGCCAGGCTCTTTTTAACAACCAGCTCCTGGGAACAAATAGAGAACTCACTCACCTTTCCTTGCCCTACAGGGAGGGCATTCACCTATTCATGAGGGATTCACCCCCTACCATGTCCCAAACACCTCCCATTAGGCCCCACATCCAACACTGGAGATCAAATTTCAACATGAGGTTTGGGGGACAAACATCAAAACTACAGCACTATCTTAAATGGATTTCTCAAATTTTCTCTTAGCAACAGAGCATACAGAACAAAATTTTACCCTTTTTTGTTAACTCAGAATCATCATAATGAAATTTACTGCACTATAGACCTCTGGAGTCCCTAAGGAATGGAGGTTAATTGAGCCAACACAAAAGGGCCAAGAAAACTCATTTCATCGCTCTTGTATCTGTGTTTCTCCTCTCTCATTCTCAGCAGCTGATCTGCAATGGAATATACCAGGACTGAAAGGTGATCTGTATCAACCACCAATCTCACAACACAATTCCTAGATCCCAAACAATGTGCCCATCTAATGGGATGGTTTGGTCTAGTTTAGTTCACCAAATCGTCAAATATTTATAATGTGCCTCCTCTGGGATAGTCAGAGTCCTACATTCAATGATGATTAAGGCAGGATTTCTGCCCTTAAGGAACATGACTCCAACTTTGGTAGAAAATTCGACGTGACCATATGTGGATAAGAAGGCCCCACTTCTTACAACTTCACATTTTGCTATTATGCTCATTCAGGCCCAATATTTCACTTTCCGAGTTCCATTCACACATTCATTGTATTTTCCGGTGACAGTGAATAATATCTAAATGGACAAGAAGAAAGTTGAAGGGCAGGATGGAAAGCAAATTCAGGATTCTGCTTTACAGCAACAGCTTGAAGATGTGACTTCCAAGAATGGGTTCTACCTAAAAATGGAGACTTCCTTGTATTATACAGTAATATCTCAAAAATTATTTCACAGCTAATGTTATGATCTTGAATTACTTCCTAAAGGCCCAGGAAGACATTAGATAGACTGGGCATGATAATCCTGCTTCACTAACTGGTCATTGCTGTCTCATTTTCACAATGATGAACGAAAGGGAAGTCCTAAATATTTCTACCTAATCAAGTATAGTAAATCAAGCTGTATGATTTTTTCCCTTTATAGTAAGACTTTAGGCACCCCTAAGACTCAAAATCAAATATAATACAAAGAATAAGAGGTACTTGGAGAAAGAGAAATATGGAAGAGAAATAGAAGATGAGAGATATAAATGGAAGGCAGATAAGAAGAAACAGGTTCAGGGAGGCAGAAGAGATGAAGGAAAGAGAAAAGATAAAGATAAGATGAGAAAGACATAGAAGAGGAATATTCAATCAAAATGTCTTTATTCAAAAATAACCATGTTGAGGCTGGCATGGTGGCTCACGCCTGTAATCCCAGCGCACTTTGGGAGGCCTAGGTGGGTTGATCATCTGAGGTCAGGAGTTTGAGACTAGCCTGGCCAACATGGTGAAACCCTGTCTCTACTAAAACTACAAAAAAATTAGCCAGGCATGGTGGTATGTGCTGTAATCCCAGCTACTCTGGGAGGGTGAGGCAGGAGAATTGCTTGAACCCGGGAGGCAGAGGTTGTTGCAGTAAGCCAAGATCGTGCCACTGTACTCTAGCCTGGGCGAGAGAGCAAGACACCATCTCAAATAAATAATAATAATAAATAAATAACCATGTTGAGAGAAGATCACAAATGAAGAGCTAATCTCCTTGCAAGAATAAGTGTGTGGAGACCAAAGAGTGAAGACTTCAGGTAGACAATGAAGGGCACACGGCCTAAGGCTTTTATCCTCTGACACTCAACACTCTCCAGATCTTTTACCAATTGAGGACAGTTGGCTCCCAGCTTCAGGGTAAAGGAGACAGTGAGGTCACCTGCTTCCACGAGCAGTCTCACACTGGAAGAGCTAGCTTTAAGCCAAAAGACACTATGTGGTAAACTAGAACTAGCAACTGAAGAAAAAACATGTTTGAAGCAGGATTAAGTACGTATATGGTTAAGCCAAAGTAACAGAAAGAAATTAGGTCAGTATAAGACTATATAATAGAGAGGTTGTACTAATTTACATTCCCACCAGTCGTGTATAAGCATTCCCTTTTCACCACATCCATGCCAACATCTATTTTTTTTTTTTTTACTTTTTAATAATAGCTATTCTGGCTGGGGTAAGGTGGTAGGTATCTCCCTGTGGCTTTAATTTGCATTTTCCTAAATAACTCGATTAAACCATCACTATGTACAGATGATATGATGAAAAACTCAAGAAAATTACCTGAAAAACTATTAAAACACAAGCAAATTTAGAAAGCCTGATGAATGTGAAGCAATGGCTTCCATAAATAACAAACAGAAGATATAATGGATGAAAAGACCTCACGTATAGGAGCCAATACAATAGAAGACCTAGACATAAACTTAATAGAAATGTGAAGGAGATACATGAACAAAATTTCAAGTCATTTTTAAAGGACAGACAAGTGACCAAATGGAAAAGCACAGTGTGGCCTCAGATAGGAAAAACTGACATCATAAAGACGTTATTCTTCTTAACCTAGAAGTCAAATGCAATTCCTATAAAAAAGAATAGTGAGGAAAGCTCTGAAAAAAAAGAGAGTAATAAAAAGAAACTAGCTCTGTCAACTATTAAGATGTTCTACAGACCTCAACAATTAAAACAGGCCAGGCATGGTGGCTCACACCTATAATCCCAACACTAGGAAACCAAGGACAGAGGACTGCTTGAGGCCAGGAATTCAAAACCAGCTTGGGCAACATAGCAAGTCCCTGTGTCCACAAAAAATTAAAACATTAGCCAGGCCTGGTGGCAAGTGCCTGTAGTCCCAGCTACTTGGAAGGCTGAGGTGGCAGAATCACTTGAGCCCATAAGTTTCAGGATGCAGTGAGCTGAGATTGCATCACTCTACTTCAGCCTGGGCACAGAGTGAGACTCTGTCTAAACAGATAAAAATAATAAGAATAGTAACAAAACAGTGTGAAACTGTTGTATTAATAGATAAATCAATGGAATAGAACAGAAGGCTCAGAAAACAGACCAAATACATTTGAGAATTTACTGTATGATAAAAATGGCATCTTAAGTCAGTGGAGAAAGACAGACCATTCAATAAGTGTTGCTGGGACAGCTGGACAGCCAACTGGAAAAGAAAAAGTTGGAACCACACTCACACCAGACACCAGGATAGATTTCAAGTAGAACAAAGACTAAAATATCAAAAATGAAACCATAAAAGTACTAGAAGACCCACAAAAATGAGGGAACCTGACATGATCTGTCCCTGATGGAAGAACACAGCACATATGAAATAGTCTTGAAAGGGAAAAATTAATCTAAATCTGAAAGCACCTCAATCCCTACCAATTTATAGAAAATAAAGAGGATAGAGGAACATTTATAAAGTACACCACAGGGATACAACTAGCAAAACCCAGACTGTGGGAGACTCAAGAGAACAAACTCAAGGTATTATTAGGGGGGGAAAAAAAAGAAAAGAAAAGAACCAAGAAAAAAGAAAAAGAGATGAACCTCTGGATTAAAAAGAGATTAAAGCCACACTGCCTTAGTTCCAGGAGCTCATTATCTCTTGTCTGCTGTCAGCTTCTTCAGGAATTTCTACTCAGGAGATTTACCATGGTCATTATAAGGTGAAGACCAGCCTTTTTTTTTTTTTTTTTTTTTTTTAAGTTTACTGGTTTCTTAATTTTTATTTCTTTCTTTAATTAATTTTTTTTTGTTGTTGTTTGAGATGGAGTCTTGTTCTGTTGCCCAGGCTGGAGTGTGATGGTGTGATCTCGGCTCACTACAACCTCAGCCTCCCAGGTTCAAGTGATTCTCCTGCCTCAGCCTCCCAAGTAGCCAGGATTACAGGTGTACACCACCAATATACCCAGCTAATTTGTGTGTGTGTGTGTGTGTGTGTGTGTGTGTTTTCAGTAGAGATGGGGTTTCACCATGTTGGCCAGGTTGGTCTTGAACTCCTGACTTCAAGTAATCCACCAGCTTTGGCCTCCCAAAGTGCTGGGATTACAGGGATGAGCCACCACGCCTGGCCCTTTAATTTTTAAACAGGTAAGACATTCCCAGAGGTGAAAAAATTCAAAGTTAAAAAAGGCATAAAGTGAATTCTTTTAAATTTATTTTTATTTATCTTATATGTCTATATATATTTATTTCAATTGTTGTCGGGGTACAAGTGATTTCTGGTTACACGGATGAATTCTATAGTGGTGAATTCTGAGATTTTAGTGTACCACTTACCCAAGGAGTGTACACTGTACCCAAGACATAGTTTTTAATCTTCACTTCCCACCCACCCTCCCCACTTCAGAGTCTCCAAACAACACAGGAATGGAAAGTCAAATACTGTATATTCTCATAAGTGGGAACTAAGCTATGGATATGCAAAGAATATGTCTTTCAATTAAAATAACAGCCTCCAGTTTCATCCAAGTCACTGCAAAAGACCTTATTTCATTCCTTTTTATGGCTGAGTAGTATTCTGTGATATGTGTATACCACATTTTCTTTATCCACTCATTGGTTGATGGGAACTCAGATTGGCTCCGTATCTTTGCAATTGTGAACTGTGCTGCAATAAATACATGCATGTAGGCATCATTTTGATATAACGACTTCTTTTCCTTTGGATAGACAGCCAGTAGTAGAATTGCTGAGTTGAATGGTATATCTACTTTTAGGTCTTTAAAAAAATCCCCATACTATTTTCCATAGAGTTTGTACTAATTTACATTCCCACCAGCAGTGTAAAAGTGTTCTGTATTCACCACATCCATGCCAACATCTACTGTTTTTTGACTTTTTAATAATAGCCATTCTGGCTCGGGTAAGATGATAGGTTTTAATTTGAATTTTCACTGTGGTTTTAATTTGAATTTTCCTAATAATTAGTAATGTTGGGCATTTTTTCACGTTTGTTGGCCATTTCTTGGCCATTTGTACATCTTCTTTTGAGAAATGTCTGTTCATGTCATTTGCCCACTTTTTCATGGGATTATTTGGGTTTTAGAGTTGTTTTGTTTTGTTTTTTGACTTTTGTTTTTTGTTTTTTTTCTGATTTGTTTGAGCTCCTTGCAGATTCTGAATATTAGTCCTTTCTTAGATGCATAGTTTGCAAGCATTTTCTCCCATTCTGTGGGTCGTCTGTTTACTCTGATGATTATTTCTTTTGCTGTGCAGAAGAAACTTTTTAGTTTAATTAGGTCCCATTTATTTATTTTGGTTTTTGTTGCATTTGCTTTTGGGGTTTTAGTCATGAATTCTTCTTCCCACCCCATTCCTCAAGCCAATTTCTGTTTCCTCAAAATACTGCTGTTTTATATGAACTTCTCAATGTATTTTTATACATTTACAAGAAAATCTTAACCTACATTCTTTGGTCCCCTTAATAACAAATATGTACGCCAAAGATACTGTTCTTGCTTTTCTTCAGTGAAGTATTTCAACAGCTTCCAAATTCATTTTCTTGACTGCAATCTTGTACTTTCCAATCCATTCTTCATGTGGCTGTTGGGTTGATCATTCTAAAATGCAGATCTGATCATGATTAAAAACTTACAGTGTCTCCCTCTTAACTACAGGATCAACTTCAACTCCCTTGCATGGCACAATATTCAACACCTTTCATAATCTAGCCCTAACCTACCCTCTTTCCAGGGGTTTGCCTTACCACTCCTCACTACAAATCACAAACCCCAAGGACACTGGATTCTGAATACACCAAATGCTTTCTTTGTCCATGATTATCTCTCTACCTGGAACTTCTTTTCACTTCTCTATCTGGTGAGTTTCTACTTTCTATCTATCTCTCAAGATCCAGCTAAATGATACATCCTTTTGGAAGCCTGCCCTCACTTGTCCCAAGCAGAACTACCAGGGACTGTGCTCCCCTATTAGGACTAATCAATTTTGCCATCCACTATGCCCACAGAGTCCTTTGTTTAAGCCTATAATACACTACATGTCACTGTGTACCATATTATTATTTGTACTAGTCAGTAGTGAATAAATAAAAGATCATGCCTTATGGTCAACCAACCCCTTCCCCAAAGAATCCTAACTTCAAAGAATGGAATTCCAAAAAGAATATCAAAAGCCAGGCTTGCAAAGAATTTTACCAGTCTGCTAAAATGAATTTATTGGTTTGCCTTCATTCCAGATGGTCCTTGAAATCAACATCTTGTATTATTCACACAGCACACCAACAGCTACAGGGAGGCTTGTACCCTTCTTCCGGCAGGCCCCAGCAGGCCATCTGAGTCCTTCAAAGAACACTAACTAACCCTTGGGCATACACCAATGAAAACCCCACTGTCTCATATCCTAGTGAGCAGAGTGAAGTTCCACAAGCTTATTTATGGACAGCCAACAGTTGGTTACAAGAGCAGAGACTGGAAATCACAAGTTCCCCTAATTAGATCCCTGTGCTAATCTCCCAGAAAACAAAGGACTTCAGTCTAATTTTTTTTTCTTGTATGTTTAGGAGTATTTCAGTTTATGATGAAAGTAAGAATTTGGCTACAGAAAAACACTTGATCAGTAACAAGAATACAGGTATGGTTGCTGATCAAAGCTGCAGTGAAGGAGCTAGTGTAATTGGCCCTCCAGACCAGTGCCCTGCCTACGGTACCAAAGGTAAGTTTCTGAGTGATTTTATTCCTTTATTCCTCTTTCAATCAAATATAATCTTATTTCCTTTCTTGTATTTCTTTCAACCAAATACTCCCAATTAGTTTCTTCATATTATCTGCCTGCAGTATTATACTGTAAGCCTAAATGCCTGAATGCACCAAATGGTCATTTATGCTTTCATAGATTATATCAAATCTCTTACCCAGCACCTTTTACAACTTCTTACTGAACACACACATTTAAGCACTAACCTAAATCATGACTATCTAATTGTCCCTGGAATCATGGAACTTTAAGCTAGAAAGTATCTGAGAAATCACCCAGTGATCCAATCCCCATAATGAACACTTACTAAACAAAAGGTGAACATACTTCTCCAAGATCACATGAGTTGACTCCATAACCTTGACCAGGATGTTTTCCTAATATTGATTTCAGCGGGGCCTGGGAGCTCACGTCTGTAATCACAGCACTTTGGGAGGCTGAAATAACAATCTTCTTGTTCTCTCTTGAGGCCAGGAGTTCAAGACCAGCCTGGCCAACATGGCAAAATCCCATCTCTACTAAAAATATAAAAATTAGTTAGGAGTGGTGGTACACACCTGTAATCTCCAGCTACTCGGGAGGCTGAGGCACGAGAATCACTTTCCAGGAGGCAGAGGTTGCAATGAGCTGAGATCACACCAGCGCACTCCAGCCTGGGCGACAGAGCAAGACTCTGTCTCAAAACAAAACACAAAAAAAAAAAACAAAAAAAAAAATCTAATATTCATTTTACTGTTATTTCTATCATATTGAATTATCTCCATTCCATTTCCTTAATCTTATTGTTCTCAAATTTGTTCCATAACCTACTGTGGTCTCGCCCACCAGAATCCTCAAATGAAGGACTTTCCTGTCACTAGGAGCACCTTCCTGAATTATATTCAAACTTCCTCTTGCAACAGGGAGTAAAAGTAAGGTAAGAAGAGAACTATGGGATGGGGGAGAGGCAAGTTATTCATCTTCAATTAGATGAGTCCATCTTCAATTCATTTACCAGTAAGAAAGTTCTGAGGTGCCCCATTATAGATTCTTTCATAATATCTCACATTCCAGAAGCTATATTCAGGGCAATGAAGGTCAAAAGGCACAACAGACTGCTCTGCAACTACTTGGCCAATATCAAGAAAGATAGTAAATTTATTGCTCTATGTTATAGCCCAAAATAAATGAGAAGAACAATATCATTATGAAATACAGAATTCTTGTGAGATTTTTCCTGAAATTATCTAAAAGCCTTTGGGACTGAAATTATTTGCAGTCATAGGAAGAAAATTTCTAGGCTGGGCATGGTGGCTCATGACTGTTAATTCTAACACTTTGTGGGGCTGAAGCGAGAGAACTGCTTGAGGCCAGGAGTTTGAGGTTACAGTGAGCTATGATTGTACCACTGCACTCCAGCCTGGGTGACAGAGAGAGAGCCTGTTGAAAGAAAAGAAAGAAAAGAGGGATGGGAAGGGAAGGGAAGCGGGGGAGGGGAGGGGAAGGAGGGGAGAAGTAAAGGGAAGGGAAGGGGAAGGGGGGAGAAGGGAAGGAAAGGAGGGAGGGGAGGGGAAGAGAAGGGAGGGGAAGGAAAGGAAGGGGGAGGGAGGGAAAGAAAGTAGGTCAGTATTTGGGGAGGCCAAAGCAGGAGGACTGCTTGAGCCCAGGAGTTTGAGACCAGCCTGGATAACAAGTGAGACCCTGTCTCTACTTGAAAAAAAAGGAAGGAAAAAAAAAGAAAGGAAGAAAATTCCTGCACATTCAAGCAGACGTTTGTCAGGGATTAAATTGTGTCCCCCGCAAAAGATATCTTGAGGTCCTCACCCCTGCTATCTCAGAATGTAACATTATTTGGAGACAGTGTCTTTACAGAAGTAATCAAGTTAAAATGGGGTCATTAGGGTGGCCCTAATCCAATAAGGCTGATGTCCTTGTAGAAAGGGGAAATTTGGAGACAAAGACACACCTAGAGAAAGACAACATAAAGACACAGGGGCAACATCATGTACAAGCCGAGGAACACCTGAGGCTACCGGAAGTCAGGACAGAGGCAGATTCTCCCTCACAGCCCTCAGAAGGAGCCAACCCTGCCAACACTTTGGTTTTGGATTTCTAGCCTCCATAACTGTGACACGATTGTAAAACAGAAACAAAATGCTAAGCTCCCACAACCAACTGAATGAACCCTTCCTCTTGGCCGAGGGCATTCCAAAGTTAATCTGAAAAACCAATTCAGGCCGCTATGGGAAGTGGCGGTCAAATATGCCTCATTATTTATACCTTCCTTCCTTTGCAATTCAGGCACAGCTTGCCAGCATTAACATTAAAACAGAGACTTTAATACTGACAGAACGGACTCTTTAAGTCTGATAAGAAACATTTACAATCTATTCTCTCTGAAGCCTGCTACCTGGAGGCTCTATCTGCATAATAAGAACTTTGGTCTCCACAACCTCTTATCTTAACCCAGACACTCCCTTCTATTGATTCCAGGTCTTTAAATAAACCCTTTCAACCAACTGCCAACCAGAAAATCTTTCAATCCATCTAGGACCTGGAAGCCCACCCCTCTCCCACCCCACCTCCCCCTTTCTGGACTGAACCAATGTACATCTTACATGTATTGATTGATATCTTATGTCTCTCTAAAATGTATAAAACCAAGCTGAAGCCCAACCACCTTGGGCAAATGTTGTTGCCTTCTGAGGCTGTGTCATGAGTATGTCCTTAACCTTGGCAAAATAAACTTCTAAATTGATTGAGACTTGTCTCAGATACTTCCTGGTTTACGCAATCAATAAGTCTGTTGTTCAAGCCACTTAGTTTGTGGTATTTTGTTAGGGTGGCGTCCCTAGGAAACTCACACATCTGATGAGAATGACCCCCAGCCAGTGCTACCAGGAATCAATTCCAGGTTTACAGAGGGACCCCTCTGAATGCTAATAAAAATATACAGCTTAGCTTTCTGTAAAAAGTAAACCTGAGAGATTTTCTACTTCAAAATAATTTTCGTATTTCTGCAAAGGCCAATTTTAAATGCCGCTTCTCTCCAAATACTACATTACCACTTTTGCCAAACCAGGATATGGAACATAGTCTCTCACACTCACACACACATACACACACACACCCCACACAGTGTATCCCTCTGTTTGGTCTTGAATAGATCGGAAGTTCCTACAGTTACTGGGACTATGATTCCAACCAATGCCTGTCAGTTTAGCAGATGAGATTGGAACAGCTGTATCTTCAATACACAACATTGTCTTAAATAGATGCTCAGAATGAATTACAATTAAATTACAGAGCTGTCAAAAAGGGTTATAATTATAGCATTTATTCACCACATTTACAAGGCCAGACATACACAAAAGGAACAGAAGGCTGAAGAAAAAGAACAAAAAACCCACTCCACATTACTTACCTCAGCAGGAAATCTGGTTGGGGGAGAGAGGAAGAAGAGTTAGTTATCATGCAAAGAGCCCATTTCCTGCAACTACACAGCTTTGTGTTTCCAGAGGGTCTCCCATTCCAGAAGTTGGAGGCGCTTTAAGACATCATCTGGTGGCAATGCATTTCTCTTTTACAATTGGAAAAGGGAGGGCCAACAAGGTTGCCATGACTCACCCACAGCTACAGACAAGCAAGGGAGGAGCTGGGACCTGAACCAAGAGCAAGGGCTACTCCCACCAGTGGGCTGAACAAGAAAAGCAAAATCAGGACAGCCAGATCTGGTCCCTTGTTTTGCTCGCATCTATTAAGAGCATATTAATTTATCCAGCAGTTATTTATCATGCAGCTCTTTTAGGAGGCTTGGAAATCATCCTTCAGTTTCTGCTAAAATGACACAAGATAAAAGAGAGGAAGAAAATCCCCAACTGCCATTTATGCTAGTCAATTCTGTTACTAATCAATAATGCATTCAGAACAACCGGAAGAATGGCATAATTCTCTTAGTCACCTTCAACCTCAGCATCCAAAAGATAAATTGAGGATAGTAATACTATTCAGTGAGCAAACACTTTGAATTAAAAAAAAAAAAAAAAACTAACTACATCACCATCCATGGTTTCAATCAGCCAACCAACAAACATCTATTGTTCTGTCTCTATGTGTGACATTGTGCTAGAGACTGTCGAGGGCATAAACAGGTGACAGACTTAGATTCGTTTCTCAAGAGCTCATAGTCCAGTTGAAGAGACAAGATACAAAGAAAGTAGAACAAGGCAGTACATATGCATTCTGATAAACTGCCAATTCAATCATCATATGCCAATTCAATCATATGTACAAGTGCAATGGACTAAATATTTATGTTGCCCCAGCATTAATATACTGAAATTCTTTTTTTTTTTTTTTTTTTTGAGAGGAGCCACGCTCTGTTGCCCAGGCTGGAGTGCAGTGGCGTGATCTCTGCTCACTGCAAGCTTCACCTCCCAGGTTCACACCATTCTCATTCTCCTGCCTCAGCCTCCTGAGTAGCTGGGACTGCAGGCACCCACCACCATGCCTGGCTAATTTTTTTGTATTTTTAGTAGAGATGGGGTTTCACCATGTTAGCCAGGATGGTCTCGATCTACTGACCTCATGATCTGCCTGCCTCGGCCTCCCAAAGTGCTGGGATTACAGGTGTGAGCCCCCGCACCCAGCCAATATGCTGAAATTCTAACTGCCAAGGTGATGGTATTAGGAGGTGGGGCCTCCAGGAAATGATTAGGTCATTAGGGCAGTGCTCTCATGAATGGGATTAGTGTCCATATAAAGACATATGAGCCAGGCACGGCGACTGCAGTGCTTTGGAAGGCTGAAGTGAGAGGATCACTTGAGCTCAGGAGTTCAAGACCAGCCTGGGCAACATAGTAAGACCCCATTGCTACAAAAAATTTTAAAAATTAAAAAAATTAGCTGAGTGTGGTGGTATGTGCTTGTGGTCCTAGCTACTTGGGAGGCTGAGGTGGGAAGAATGCTCGAGCCCAGGAGTTTGAAGTTAGAGTAAGCTATGACTGTGCCACTGCACTCCAACCTGGGTGAAAGAGCCGTACACTGTCTCTTTTTTTTTTCTCTTTGAGATGGAGTCTCGCCCTGTTGCCTGGGCTGGAGTGCAATGGTGCAATCTCAGCTCACTGCAACCTCGGCCTCCCGGGTTCACATGATTCTCCTGCCTCAGCCTCCCGAGCAGCCAGGATTATAGGCGCATGCCACCACACCCAACTAATTTTTCGTGTTTTTAGTAGAGACGGGGTTTCACTAAGTTGGTCAGACTGGTCTTGAACTCCTGACCTTATGATTTGCCTCCCTCGGCCTCCCAAAGTGCTGGGATTATAGGCGTGAGCCACTGTGCTTAAAAAAAAAAAAAACTGTTTTTTATATATATATACACACACACACACACACACACACACACATATATATATATATATATATATAGAGAGAGAGAGAGAGAGAGAGAGGGAGAAATAGAGAGAGAGAGAGAGAGTCTATCTCTGTCTCCAGGCTGGAGTGCAGTGGCATGATATCGGCTCACTGCAACCTCCGCCTCCCAGGTTCCAGCAATTCTCCTGCCTCACTCTCCCGAGTGGCTGGGACTACAGGCAAGTGCCGCCATGCCCAACTAATTTTTGCATTTTTAGTAGAGATGGGTATTCATCATGTTGGCCAGGATGGTGTCGATCTCCTGACCTCATGATCTGCCTACCTTGGCCTCCCAAAGTGCTGGGATTACAGGTGTGAGCCACCATGTCCGGCCTATATTTTTTAAATAAAAAAATATATGTGCAGGTTTGCTATTTTTTTTTTTTAATTACAAAAAAAATCTGAGAGAAACCCCTCACCCCTTTCTTGATGTGGACTGACAGTGAGAAGTCAGCCGTCTACAAGGAAGCAGGCCCTCATCAGATACCAAATCAGACAGTGCCTCAATCTTGGATTTTCCAGCCTTTAGAACTGTGAGAAATCAGTTTCTGTTGTTTATAAACTACCCAGGGTGGTATTTTGTTAAAACAGCTGAATGGACTAAGACAAGAAATTCACAGCAAGGAGAAAATTACCTGAGTCTTACCAATCTGTTTCTCACACTTTCTACCCTGAATGTGACCATTCAGCTTTCTTATTATCTTCAGGTTTACTGCATATTTTCCTAAAAATTTATTTCAGTTGGTCATTCAGCTGTTAAACTAGGTTTAGCCTAAAGCTATCTTTACATATTTTAAGTTCAGCCAAAAGGTTTCTCCATAGTAAACTGTAACCCAACTGTATGTGTAAACAGAGCATAACCTGCTCTTGTGCTAATCACCAAGTATTGGCCAATCAAAGGTGACCAACTGTTCAAACTGTGTTCAAATAAGGCAAATGCCAAACTGTAACCAATCCAGAAATAAGGCAAATACCGAACTGTGTAACCAATCCAGCTGTTTCCACACCTCACTTCCATTTACTGATGTCACTTTCCTTTTTCTGTCCATAAATCTTCCAAAATGTGGCTGTACTGGAGTCTCTCTGAATGTACTCTGGCCTGGGGATTGGGGGTATAGGGGCTGGTGAAGTAGAGGTGATCCCTGATTCATGACTCATTCTTTGCTCAATTAAACTTATTTTATTTTATTTCATTTTATTTTTGAGATGGAGTTTCACTCTTGTTGCCCAGGCTGGAGTGCAACGGCGTGATCTTGGCTCACTGCAACCTCTGCCTCCTGGGTTCAAGTGATTCTCCTGCCTCAGCCTCCTGAGTAGCTGGGATTACAGACATATGCCACCACACCTGGCTAATTTTGTATTTTTAGTAAAGACGGGGTTTCTCCATGTTGGTCAGGCTGGTCTCAAACCCCCAACCTCAGGTGATCCACCTGCTTCGGCCTCCCAAAGTGCTGGGATTATAGGTGTGACCCACTGCGCCTGGTCTGAATTAAACTCTTTACTTTGTCTAAGGTTTGTCTTTTAACAGATGGCATCTGAAGTGAGATCCAAAGTAGAGCTTACAGAGACCTCCAGGAGCACTGAATGATCAAGACAGGTTACCTGCTAGGCCCATTGTGTCCACTGCTTTCGTTCAGCAACTGAGGGCCATGGTAAGTTCTCTCTTGGATTCCAAAGCTCCACAGATTTGTGTTGTGAGTTCTCTGAGTTTGTTTGAACAAATTTCTGATGCAAACTGGGTTTGGAAGTCATGACGGAAACTGGGCTGGGTCCAGGATCAGAATGGATCCAATAACTAACTGGCTTGGATCCATTTAGAGGCCTTAGATATCTGACTGGGTCAGAAACTGGTAGTAAATGGCAATATTGCAGGGGTGGAAAACTTCGGCTTTGGAAATTTGCAGGTATTTTTGTGTTCTCCCTGCTTTGTTTCTTTTTTTGTGCATACTTTGGTAGGGAAAAATCATTGGCTAAGTTGATCAAGGGGATATGAGAGCCCAAGCCAAGATTCGACGTAAAAATGAGATCCTTAATTTCAAAAGAATTAACTACTCCACCGTCCAGCTATGCCAACATTTACATGTGGAAGTGTTACTGGAAAGGGGTCCTGATACAGACCCCAAGAAAGGGTGCTTGCCTCTTGCACAAGAAAGAACTCAGGGCATGTCCACTGAGTAAAGTGAAAGTAAGTTTATTAAGAAAGTAAAGGAGTAACTGAATGGCTACTTCATAGACAGAACAGCCCCAACGGCTGCTGGTTGGCTATTTTTATGGTTTTTTCTTGGTTATATGCTAACCAATGGGTATTCATGTGTTTTCCAAGAAAGGGGTGGGAAATTCCTGGAGTTGCAGGCTCCTCCCTGTTTTAGACTATATAAGGTAACTTTCAGATGTTGTTACTGCATTTGTAAACTATAATGGGGCCAGTGGGAGTGTCTTTTAGCATACTAATGTATTATAATTAGCATATAATGAGCAGTGAGGGTGTCCAGAAGTCATTCTCATCATCATCTTGGTTCTGGCAGGTTTTGTCTGGCTTCTTTACTGAATCCCATTTCATCAGCAGGTTCTTTGTGACCTGTATCTTGTGCCAACCTCCTAGCTCATCCTGCAACTAAAAATGCCTAGCCTCCTGGGGATACAGTTGAGCAGGTCTTGATAGTGGCAGGAGGCACTCAAATACCTAGGCAGACTGGGGCAGGTCCCCAGTGATACCCTACCTCCAGGCCAAAACAGTTTAAAGCCTGAAAGCCAAGCTACAAGTCACATCCATGGACCAGACTGACAGCCTGTCTTCCCATTTGGCACACTTTCCTCTAATTAATCCCCATCCTTCTCCTGTTTTACATATACCTATTCTTCCCAAATTGGTGTTTTATACTGTCATGCCCATGTTTAGTTGTGCCTTTGTTTTAACCTTTTTTGCATACTCACAAACCAATTGGCACACAATCGCCAATTCTGAGCCCATAAAAGCCCCAGACTCAGCCACACTGGGGGAGAAACCACCCAACTGTGGGTGGCTGACCCCAGCACATCCCCTCTCCACTGAGAGCTGCTTCCTTGCTCAATAAAATTCTTTTCTGCCTTCCTCACTCTTTAATTGTCAGCATATACTCATTCTTCTTGGACGTGGGAAAAGAACTCAGGAACTGCCAAAGGTAGGTACAGGCTATAACAAAGGTGGGCTCAGGCACACCTGGAACAGCCATGGGCTAAGCTGGTACGCAAGCCAGGCATGATCTGGGCAGGCTGAGTGGACAGGCCTCCTCCTGCAGGAGGCAGTATGGCCAAGCTAGGCCCAGGCAGGGGCATTGCTGGCCAGAGGTCCCCGACTTGCAAAGTGACTGGGAAAAATCCTCTTTCAGTCTCAGCCTCATTTTAATCAGCCCCTATTCAAGATGGAGTTGCTCTGGTTCAAATGCCTCTGACATAAGTATTATAGTAGGCCCTCGAAACAGTAATTGCTTTAGAAATGGCAAAATCTTACTAAAGGTCATTTAAAATTACAATGGAATGTTACAAATGTACAACACTGAACTTGAAGAAATGCATTTGAAAATGAGGGCTTCCAAATTAGTCTCATCTAGGGATGCCTATTGATATGCAGAAGCGTCTAAAAAGATTTCAATATTTTTAACGTTTTAAAGACTCTTCAAAAAAGGCAAATAAAACGCTTTATCCTAGATAAAGTATTTATAAAAGGTAGGCCTTAGGGTAAAGTGAGCTTGCTTCTTTTTCAGATCTACACATGCAGAGACCAGGCATGGAGAATTCTTCCTTTGCCCTATTCCTTAATTACCCTAAACTCAGTAATTACAGCTAAGTTAAAGAGACCACCTTTAGAACTCAAATACACCTTTATCTCATCTAACTGGCAAACTTCAAATCCTTTTGTAAAATAAATTTACATCTATAAAGGAAATCTTCATTTGTAAGGGTATCTCTGCCTCTGAACCTAAACTACTAGGAACTTTAATTATGGGGAAGACAATGGATTAATGTTTACCTAACAAACCTTGCCTTTGCTTAAATCTAAGTTCTGTGCTTTGAGATGTACACTTTTACCTTGTTTTGCCTGTGTCCTCTCTTTAAAGCTGCAAATTTAGAGTTGTCTCCCTAACAATTGTTTTAAGCATAATAGAGGTAATCAAAAGATTGATAGTGGGAAGAAACTTTGAAAAGTGGCAAATGAAGAATCTTACAAATCTGTAAGGTCTGCTTCTGCCTATGTTTCTGTTATGTCTATATGTGTTATGCACATGTGATTATCTGTGGTAAACGTAGCTAGTTTTTAAATTGTTGATAAAACAGGAATGGATGTGTACACCAATCCCCCAAGTCATGAGTTTACCTATATAACAAACCTGCACATATATCCCTGAACCTAAAATAAAGGTTAAGGTATTTTTAAAAATAGGAATGGTTTCAAAATTATCAGTTAAACGTAATTTTATACTTGTTTGATTTGACTGTAATCTTGCATTTGTAATTTTGAGCCTCTGAATTGAGGGTTCTGCATAGGTAGCCATTGTGAAGTCTGGAAACATGTTCTCATGCCTCACGCAGCAGCTACAAGTCAGAGTCAAGCCCTTTGTGGCCCCTTCTTCCTGCCTGACCTTTGGCCCCAGCTATTCTGAGAGGGGTTGGGTCCTCCAGGGCATCAACCACACAGCTCTGTCTTCTGTCCTGAGCTCTCCTCCTGTTATACAAATTCAGGACTCAGAGAAGCCCTGCCCTTCATGGCCATTTTGGATGCTGGGTGGCTACCTGTGACTCAGGAGGACTTGGAGAAAACATTAGGGAGGGTACCTGTGTCCTACTTTCAAAATGCTTTTCAGTAATTTTAAATCTTTAAGTGATGTTATGTTAAATCATAATCATAAAATTGGAGTCATTTGTAAGTTAAAATATTAAAACATTAACTATTAAACCTAAGTTTAAGTTTATATAGTTTGGCATCTTATTTTTGTATGGTATAGAGAAGCTAAATATATTTACATCTGTTAATAAAATATGGGAAGATACATCTTTTTAAAAAATTATAGAGTAATTTAACAATTTTTATCTACAAATACTGATATAAAACAGTTCAAAATTACTTCCTAGGGATTTCACTAAAAACTACGGTTAAAGAGTTCATATAGTTAATATATGTAATTAAAACGACTGGATGTAAGAAAACCAATTGTGTATAGTATACAAAAGCAAGATACGCTTTTGATGATGGAAGTTATAAAGGCATAAAATGTATGTTTGTTAGAAAATTTTTGTCTAGGTGAAGTTACTAGAGTTGTCTAGTTTGAAGTCTGTCCAGTTTGAAGTTAGTTAAAGGTTACTTAAGTTACTTAAAGGTTGTTTCAAACTGAAGGAATAAAAGGAATGTAGATAAAATTAAAATATAAAAGATTGAAAAAAATTTTGATTATACAACATTATAAAAGGGTTATGGGATTCTGATGCAGTCAAAAGCTGACTGAGATTGAATTAGTCTGTTTATAAGGTTTTATTAAAATCAGCTTTATTGATAATACACTAATGCAAAAGTAAAATTTGGTTTTCTCTTTTGAACAAAAATTTCTTATAGTGTTAATAGTGACAGCAAGATATTTTTGTTTACCTTTTGAGTAAACTGCAAAAAATAAAAAAGAGGAGAGAGACAGACTCTGCCTCAAGCTGTCTTTCTCAGGTCTTTAGATTGTTTGGAAAACTGAGTCTCCCCTATCACAGAGTAAATGCTTTTTGCTTTTTAAAATATTTTCATTATCACTTTACCTAAATAAATGACTACTCTTTTATGATGACCTGTGACCCTATTTTGATCAAGTGTTTTAAACCTTTTATATTTGACAGGCTTCCCAAAATCAAATTTCAACTTCAAAATTAAGTCTCTTTTGACCTCGAATTTTGGAATACTACAGAGAGCCCCTGAAGCCTCCATAAGAGAGCTAATGGGATTGATATGTTAAATCATATGGGAAGCACTGCCAAATAATAAATGATGTTTAACCTTCTTTAAGGTGTATTTTAGTGAATATGTTGTTAACATATGTTGTAAAACTATATGAGATTCCTAAAATTCTGATATGTGTGGAAGGCCTGTGTACCTAATAATAGAACCTCCTGTACCTTCTGCTGCTAAACTCTGATAAAACTAAATGCTGGAATGCTTTAATGCATATGTCAAAATGTATTTTCACCAGGTAAAGAAAGCTTTTCATGGCGCACTGACTGAGAACAATCAATCCCTTCACAATCTAGAACCTGGAGAGTGGGTCTTCTGAGAATGTCATCAGAGAAAGACTGCCCTCGCTACTCACACTGTAGCAAAACTTCAGGACCTTGAACCTTGGTTTGTAATCTCACAGCTCAGAAGGGCCCATCCAGACTCTTGGAATTGTATGTCCGTTGGAGACCTTAAGGTGAAGCTAACCAGAGAAGTTTCTCCCCAGAAGCAGACGGCAGCCCAGACACGAACAGCTTCTTCTGAAGATCATGAGTCAAAACTTCTCTAGAGGCAGCATGAGAGATCACGTCTGTAATTCCAGCACTTTGGGAGGCCGAGGCAGGAGTATTGCTTGAGGCCAAGAGACCAGCCTGGGTAACATAATGAGACCCTCACCTCTACAAATAATAATAATAATAATTAACCAGGCATAGTGTGCCTGCAGTCCCAGTGACTTGGAAGACTGAGGCAGGAGGATCACTTGAGCCCAGGAGGTCAA
Organism: Piliocolobus tephrosceles; assembly: GCF_002776525.5. Classification (NCBI taxonomy): domain Eukaryota; kingdom Metazoa; phylum Chordata; class Mammalia; order Primates; family Cercopithecidae; genus Piliocolobus; species Piliocolobus tephrosceles. The sequence goes on from NC_045436.1 coordinate 132,139,417, forward strand.
GGCAGCAGTGAGCCAAGACAGTGTCACTGCACTCCAGTCTGGGTGACAGAGCAAGACCCTATCTCAAAAAAAAAAAAAAAAAAAAGAAAAAAAGAAAAAGAAAAGAAAAAATAAAAGAAGCACATATACATATATGAGAAAAAAGGTTTTAAAAATGTAAGAACAAAAGACTTCTCTGCTATCATGAAAATTCTTCTCTCTCAATTTTTTCCTTGCTTAGCCTCTATGAATAGACCTGAAAAAGGGGTCTCGTGTGTGTACTCGTGGATTATACTTTTATTTGTGGAGGATTTCGCAGCCAGTCGTATACATGGATAACCTTATGCCTTGATAGATGGGAGATGAAGGGCCACTGTGGCCGAGAAACTTTCATGGTACCTTTGTTGCTTCAAAATCAGTCAGAGCACTGGTCCACTCCCCTTAACCCACATCACAGGTTAAAGAGAACATTGCCAGGAGGCCTTCACTCTCCTGGATAGGCATCACATGTTAGGTCTCTTTCTCAATGGTTTGGAGTAAATGAAGCAATGATTTGAAATTTACCTCTCATTATAGTCTCTATAACAGATTCTACTGTAAAGGCTATAGTTTTACATTCTCTTGCTAAAGTTGTGCTAAATAATAGAATTACCCTAGACTACTTACTGGCTAAACAGAGGTGTCTGTACAATTGCTGATACTTCTAGTTGCACATGGAGGAATATGTTGGGTATTATAGAGATTCAGTTGTAAGGAATTGAACAGGCTGCTTTTTGTTTTTGTTTCTTAATGAGCAAACTCCTTACCTAGCTCATTCTTTGACCTATTTTATTTTAGTTGGTTTGGTTCACGGGGACGCTGGCTAAGAAGCATACTCCAAACTCGTGGTATTATCCTCCAGACAGTCATAATAGTAGTCCCCCTGGTGCACTGTATTCTCTTACAAGTTTTAAATGTTTGCATGTAGTCATCCCTAGAATGTTAAATGGTATCTCTCCAACTGGAAAAAGAAAAACAAAGAAATACACGACCATGAGGACACTGTAACTTATGAATGATGTGCTGAGAAACCCAAAATGATGATAAATGAGAGTGGCACTAAAGCCTTCAGTTTTGGTTACACTCTCACCTAAGGGACAATGTGAGCAACAGGGGAGAATCTTTAAACAAAAGTATGGGAGGCCATTGTTTTGGACTGAGCTTGTGCACCAGGCCCCAGTAGACAAAACCAAACCAAAATGGACTCATGCTAAATGCAACATAATCTAACTGGAACTTTAAGGAAGCAAGTAGGTCCAAAACAGACCAGGTTTTGTTTATCTCCTATAAAAAGGGATGCGATGAGCAGAACGTATTGTCAAAGATCAGTGTAACAGAGACGGATGGCTGTCAATACTGTTAAACACCCATGATTTGTAGCTGGGCACCTGGCTGTCTGCCATTATGTTTATGGCTAAGTTCCAATTACTGGGATACAGGCAATTCCCAGGATATGTGCTTAAAGGGAAGGCATATATTGTTTTTCCTCCCTTGTTTCATCCTGCTTCTCAGGGCATACATGTAGTGGCAAGCCATTTTGGACTACATGAGTGAGGAACCTGGGTCCCAGATGTCCTTACAGAGTGAAGCCACCAGATTGTCCCTGAGCTGTTATAGGAGAGAGAAATAAATTATGTTATTTATGCTACTGTTATTTCCAGTCTCTGCTCTTCATGGTCAAACTTATAGCCTAACAGGGAAAACAGGCACATATTAATTCATTCTAACCTAGAGAACTGGTTATTTTATCAGGAACAAAGCAATATGGAAGAGGAAAAGGATGCTTCTAAATAAAAATCAAAGAAAATATCTTTCTAGTTGGCTTTAAATACTTTTCATGGTGAAAGTTCTATATTTCTATAAATTTCAGATTGATCTAGAGAAAAGGGAAGTAAGCACACATACACACATATATCTTTTTATATCAATCTGTTCACACACAGTATCTCTAAGTCCATGGGTAGAATACTGAGCTATGGGATTACCAAAACCTGTTTCAAAATCATAGATTCTGAATTGTTACTGAGGACCTAAACAAGTAAATAAAATAAAGTACTTTTTTCAGCTAGGCATGATAGATCATGGCTGTAATCTCAGCACTTTGGGAGGCTGATGCAAGAGGATCACTGGAGCCCAGGAGTTCAAGAACAGCCTGGGCAACATAGTGAGACTATCTCTCTAAATAAACAAATAAATACTTTTTTGAAAATAAATAAGTACTTTTTTCTAAAATGGAGTACTGGATTCAACTCTCAGCCTTCTCCCCAACACACACACATACACACATACATGTTTGCACTTAAACACACAGATACAAAAAAAAATATTTAAAAAACTGCTTAGAACAGTTTATCGGGGCTTGGTATTCTGTTTTAGACAACTGTGGCTCTTTTAAGGTATATCCCAGTGGTCCCTGTATCACCTGGATCCATTCTTTGGCTTTACTGCAGTCTGAATACCAGGTCAGATGGTCAAGTAGCAACTCAGCAAGACTCTCCTGCTACCCTAATAAAATTTCACAGTAGGAACATATATGGGATTTTAAAGGACCCATATGGACAGCATTCTAGCTGTTATAACTCTTTCTGGGTGTGTGTATCACTTATTTTTTTTTGGTGGGGGGGCATGGGAAAGCAAGGGAATCTGATGTCTTTTTATTATTTATTTCTTTATTTTTGAGATAGGGTCTTACTCTGTTGCCAAGGCTAGAGTGCAGTGGTGTGATCATACCTCATTGCAGCTTCAAACTCCCAGCCTCAAGCAATCCTCCTACCTCAGGCTCACAAGTAGCTGGGACTACAGGCACATGCCACCATACCCAGTTAAGTTTTTATTTTGTGTAGAAATGAGGTCTTGCTATGTTGTCCAGGCTGGTCTCGAACTCAGTGCAAGTGATCCTCCTGCCTCGGCCTATCAAAGTGCTAAGACTACAGGCATGAGCCACTGTACCTGGGTGTCTTTTTAATTTTTAATGTCAGAATCCAGTTGTAAAAGCCTTTCAAGACCTGACTTTACTTATTTTCTTGTCTTACCTCAATCCTTACCTTTCCCCACTTACTCTCAAGTAAAGCCAGCCAGGAATTACAAAATACTAGAAAGATTAAAATGATCTATTTTGCTCTTTTTTATTTCTTTAAGTTCATCTCCTTCTTGAAAAGTATATCATCTTCGGAGTGAAACCTAAAACCCCAAGGGTATGATTTGAATGTTCCTTCCAAAACGCATGTTTAAATTGCCATTGTGATGGCATTAAGGGGTGGGATCTTTAAGAAGTGATCAGGTCAAAAGGGCTAAGCCCTCGTGAGTGGGCTAATGTCATTATCGAGAGAGTCCCTGATCAAAAGGATGAGTTCTGCCCCGTCTGTTTTGCTCAATGTGCTTTCTTGCCCACCTGCCTTCTACCATGGGATGACGCAGCAGAAGGCCCTCATCAGATGCAGGCCCCTTGACCTTGAACTTCCCAGCCACCAGAACTGTAAGAAATAAATTTCTTTTCTTTTCAAGGTATCCAGTCCGTGGGTATTCTGTTATAGCAGCACAAGATGGATTGAGACATCTACCAACTTGGAATGGAAAAACAGGAGAGTCTAATGGATCTCTGCGTCTGCTACTAAAGAAACTCATTCAGCAAAGGTAGGCAGATGAAACATCATATCCCAATAAGATAATTTTTAATCACAAGAAAAGGAAAGCAACCAACAAAAAGGGCAAAGAGCTACAGCCTAGAGTAAAAACCAGAGAAACCCAGGTAGTCAAGGACCCCAAATCCAAGGATTTGATTGTCATGTGGGAACTCTTAAGGAGAAAGGACATACTAGCTCAGCAATCTGGCCACTCTGTGGCAATGGACCATCCAGGTTGTTCCTTGCTCAAGGAGATGTGTGGGATCAGGTAGGCTGTTCCCCGCATGAGGATGCCAGCCAAGAATGCTGGAGGCAGGTAGAATCCGGCTTGCCCACTACTCACCAAGTGCCAGCTACAGGCCCCAGCACAGGGCTGTGTCCATCTGAAAGAAGGGCAGTCTTTTCTGAATATGCACAAGGCTTCAAGTCATGGGCCCAGGGGGCTGCATCTGTCTACAGAGGACACGTTTCTCTCATTCTCAAAGAGCAGTTTTGTCCCAGGGATTAGAAGGCCAGTGGCCTCATATGGAGGCACGTACTAGATGAACTCAGCAAAGAAAAGGAGGATTGGAGGTACTAGCTATGTGCCTGTTCTTGGTGATAGGTTACTTCTGGTCAAGAGGTAAGGTTAAGGTGGGCAGAGCCAGCTTCATGGGCATGCAATCTATGCAGTCCCAAAGTGCTTGTTTTCATGCTGTGCTTTCATTAAGTTCTTAGTTTTTGAACAAATGGCTCCACATTTTCATTTTACACTGGACCCTGCAAATTATGTAGCCTTTCCTGAAGGTGAGGATGCCAGAGTAAAGTGCTGAGGAGTTAGAAACCACTCAGTGCTGTAGCCTCTGGGAGCACAGTTCACTATGCAATTCTGGACAGCAGAATGAAGGAAGGAAGGAACCTCAAGAAGCTACTGCCCAGACCTGCCTGTAAACTATGGACTGATGATGGCAGAGTACCCAGGGTCCATCATGAAAAGAGGAACACTGAAGTCATACTGCCAGGGTCAGAAGCTTTGGTTCTAATGGTTAATTCTGTAATCCAATTGGTCCTCTTACAAGTATGAGTATATTGTGAAGAGTCACTCAGAGAATTACTTTCCAGATACAAAATGGCACAAGTGCTCCAGGTGGTTGGTGCTGGTCCCGTTCATACCTGGCCAGCCCCTTGCTGATTATTGCTGGCTGCCAGTGCAAAAAAGCAGGAGAAAGAAACAAAGGGAAATTTCTTTACTTGCTGGCTGTATCACAGACATGTCTACTGTCTTCTTTAATAATGTGAAGTTTTCGATTTTGGTTGACATTCTTGCCTGCCTTCTTCTTTCCCTCTTTTAACTTTGCAGTATTTCTGTCCTAATTCTTATTGCAATATGCCTTACCAAAGCTGATTTTTCTGTAGGAATCATTCAGCAAATTTCATTAATATTGTACATATCCCCCCAACTACTTCAGCAATTAGACAAACTGATTAGGGTGAAGCAAACTCTCATGGTGAAAATAAAATCTCCTTAAATTTCAAATTGATATCATAAGTTAGTCTTAAGATTTAGCCTACTATTATTGCTAGGTGATAGAATCAGGTGATTTTTATTAAAATGTTTATATTCCTATTTCTTTTCAAAATGTTTTATAGTCTGATCATAAAATACTTTTATTAGAAAAAATAAAAGTTATTTCAGAACGTTTAATCTGAGTAAAAACTATTTCCATATACTTTAGAAACATCTTTTTCTATGTAAGCTGCTGATATACTAATTAGAATTTTTAAAAACCTATTCATTAAAGTTTGTCCCTCAAAGACTTCTACTTGACAATACTTTGTTAGCCTAGCTCAAATTGTTGTAATTTTTCATCTTTGGAAAGCTTAAGAATGTTGCTGAGGCTGGGTGTGGTGGCTTACACCTGTAATCCCAGCACTTTGGGAGGCCAAAGTGGGCAGATCACCTAAGGTGAGGAGTTTGAGACCAGCCTGGCCAACATGACAAAACTCCATCTCTATTAAAAATAGAAAAATTAGTCGGGTTTGATGGCAGGCTTCTGTAGTCCCAGCTACTTGGGAGGCTGAGGCAGGAGAATCACTTGAACCCGGGAGGTGGAGGTTGCCAGTGAGCCAAGATTGTGCCACTGTACTCCAGCCTGGGTGACAGAACGAAACTCTGTCTAAAAAAGAAGGATGTCACTTGAAAAACAGGAAAAAGGAAACAAGTAAAAATCATTCATAGTCAATTTTTTAAAAACATATAAAATAAAAAGTGAAATATCTTCCACCCCAGTTTTCCTACACATAAACAGCTTTAGCTACAAATGCACTTTTTGTAAATAAAAGGAGAATTGTAATTTCCACTCAATCACATAAAAATATATCACGCACATGTGTGCTAAGCAGTACATACACAGGTACCAAATAGTTTTTAATGGCCATCTGTATCTTGATTTATTTAGTGAGTTTTCCTAATGCTGAACAATAACTTGTCTCCAACTTCTTACTATTGCAAATATGGCTTCAATAAACAACCTTGCACATGTGTTTTAATATATGCTCTTAATGATTGCCGTTCTAACTGGTGTGAGATGGTATCTCATTGTGGTTTTGATTTGCATTTCTCTGATGGCGAGTGATGATGAGCATTTTTTCATGTGTCTGTTGGCTGTTTGAATGTCTTCTTTCGAGAAATGTCTGTTCATATCCTTTCCCCACTTTTTGATGGGGTTGTTTGTTTTTTTCTTGTATATTTGTTTGAGTTCTTTGTAGATTCTGGATATTAGCCCTTTGTCAGATGAGTAGATTGCAAAAATTTTCTCCCATTCTGTAGGTTGCCTGTTCACTCTGATGGTAGTTTCTTTTGCTGTGCAGAAGCTCTTTAGTTTAATTAGATCCCATTTGTCAATTTTCGCTTTTGCTGCCGTTGCTTTTGGTGTTTTAGACATGAAGTCCTTGCCCATGCCTATGTCCTGAATGGTATTACCTAGATTTTCTTCTAGGGTTTTTACTTTTACACTGTTGGTGGGATTGTAAACTAGTTCAACCATTGTGGAAAACAGTGTGGCGATTCCTCAAGGATCTAGAACTAGATGTACCATATGACCCAGCCATCCCACTACTGGGTATATACCCAAAGGATTATAAATTATTCTACTACAAAGACACATGTACACGTATGTTTACTGCGGCACTATTCACAATAGCAAAGACTTGGAATCAACCCAAATGTCCATCTGTGACAGACTGGATGAAGAAAATGTGGCACATATACACCATGGAATACTATGCAGCCATAAAAAAGGATGAGTTTGCATCCTTTGTAGGGACATGGATGCAGCTGGAAACCATCATTCTTAGCAAACTATCACAAGAACAGAAAACCAAACACCGCATGTTCTCACTCATAGGTGGGAACTGAACAATGAGATCACTTGGACTCGGGAAGGGGAACATCACACCCTGGGGCCTATCATGGGGAGGGGGGGAGGGATTGCATTGGGGAGTTATACATGATATAAATGATGAATTGATGGGTGCTGACGAGTTGATGGGTGCAGCACACCAACACGGCACAAGTATACATATGTAACAAACCTGCACGTTATGCACATGTACCCTAGAACTTAAAGTATAATAAAAATAAATAAATAAATAAATATATATATATATATATGCTCTTACTTCTGCAAAGTTCTTAAGAGTGGTATTCCTCAATTAAGAGACTAGAAATGTTGAATCTTAATACATGCTATCGAATCAGCCTCTTAATAGGGTCAATGAATTACAGTCTCATAGTGCATGAGTATCCACTTACCCAAATCCTTCATTGCACTTAGCAGTATCAATTTTCAAAATTGTTTCTATGAACTTGAAAAACAATTTTCAAAACTGTTTCCATGGACTTGAAAAACTTTTCCTTTACATCCCCTGAGCATTTTTTCATGTATTTCTTTGGCCATCTGTGAAACTTCTGTAAATGCATTTCACACCCACCGTCTATTTTCCCATTGACTGTCTTTCTCTTGTTGTTCCCTCTTACATGCTCACTGCTCAGTCCTCCCATCAACGCTAGTGGAAATCACTCCACAATGCCCACTGCCAAGTTTGCCCTTAGTTTAAGAGGAGGGCAACATCTAAAGACATGCCAGTTTTATCAATTAATTTAAGCTTTTACTGTTTTCATGCCCTAGAATGCAGGAACAAAAGACATCTATCAGTTACTAATGACCAAAGTCTAAAGCTCTAACAGTGCTCTGGAAAGTTCAATTATAAAGAGAGACGGTTTATTTTAGAAAGCATCACATCACCGCATACGTAGCCATTAAGTTATTTTCTTCACTTGAATATTTTCATGTGTACACACAGCAGTAAAATCACAGCACACCTCAGCACACTCTGAGTAGCCTTAAAGAGACAGAGCCAAAGACGCTCATAAGAAATTTTAAAAGTAATTAATTCTCTCATTAGTCCATATAAAAATACCTGGATGTTAAGAAAAGCTGAAATAAAATGCACCAAAAAATAACAAGAGTTTGGTTTGAATGGTGAGTTTTAGAAATGAGTATTTTTTGGTCTTTTTCTTTAAACTCCCTAAATGATATTTTAATTTCATTTTTTAAAAGTAAATTTTAATTCTGAAATTAGGGGTGATGATTGCACAACTGTGTGAATATACTGGAACACATGGAATTGCATACTTTTAAAAGATGAATTTTATGGTATGTGCATTATGTTTCAATAAAGCTGTTTCACTTTTGAAAGTGAATTTTAAAATTTAAAATACTACACCGTGCGGGCAGAGGGTGTAGGGGAACTCTCTATGCTTTCTACTTAATTTTGCTGTTAGCTTAAAACTGCTCTAAAAAATAAAGTCTATTAAAAAATACTACAGTGTATTCTTTGTTAATTTCTCAGTAGTTTTACGTTAAAACTTCTGGAAGGTAGTAGAATATATAAAAGCTATAGCAGGACAAGCCTCTTGCCAATTTCTTGTTCTTGGCAATGATATCTGATGAGCATACAGTTGAAAGTGGCTTCTTAAAGCATCAGTGACATGAGTGTCGCGTATTTAAAAACTTCTGGGTGACTCATATCCTATGGCAACTTATAGAGCCTCTGTGTAGCGTGATCAATGCTCCCATTATGCTTATTAGAACTAACTGTTAATATTGAGAGAGAAAGTATAGTTAGAGATGTCCATTCTTTTTCTTTCTAATCTGACTCAGGTTCTGGGTTCCCAACTGATGATCAGTGAAGATTTCATTGTGTTGAACTGTTTCATATTAAAAAATGAGGTTCTAGTTTAATTAAAAAGCCACAGAGGATAAATTAATTCCATTTATCATCAGCATAGTGTAATGAATGAGAGCTCTCTGGGGGACTGGCTATTCTATTAGAACTTTCTATTTGAATGCTAAGCCACAAAGAAAGGGAGAACTTACAACAAATACTGTATCTGGGATGCTCAAAGAGAAGCCAGTGTGATCACCAACATAAAGGTGAAACTGTTTTGCTATAATGAATTTGGTAAAAAATAATAGACTTCTGAATGTTTGAAGTTTCTACTTTTCAAAAAGAAACATAAAAGCTAAATCCATTTTTATTCCCAAAATAAATGGGAACAAAAGAATATTTCTATGTTATCATCTAGTCTATGGAAAGAAATACTATTCCCAGCTTGGGATCCTAAAAAGTCAGAAGTTTAACTTGCAGTGATGTGAAATCTGTTGTTGGAAGCTCAAAGAAGAGAAAATGTCTTTCTGGAAGGGAACTTGACAAGTTCTTAGGGAGTGAGACATAAAGCACACCAATATTGGTTAGATTTCAAACCAAAGGCATAAAGAAATATTAGGTTCTCTCTTTTTTTCTCTCTCTTTTTTTGAGATGGAGTTTCGCTCTGTTGCCCAGGCTAGAGTGTGGTGGCACGATCTTGGCTCACTGCAGCCTCTGACTGCCAGGTTCAAGCAATTCTCCTGCCTCAGCCTCTCAAGTAGCTGGGATTACAGGCGTGCGCCCCAACATCCAGCTAATTTTTGTATTTTTGGTAGAGATGGGGTTTCACCATGTTGGTCAGGCTGGTCTCAAACTCCTGACTTTGTGATTCACCCGCCTCAGCCTCCCAAAGTGCTGGGATTACAGGCGTGAGCCACTGCGCCCGGGCAGGTTCTATTTAAGCCTGTTACTCACACCTAAATTCACTTGCTGATAAAAGCATGAGAAAGATGTTATTAGAGTGAAAATATCTATATAACCAAACATTTGCAAAAAAAAAGAGCTAGTGGCCTGCTTTATAGAATATTTGCCACAACATTTCAGCGCTTCTACTTTCAGTTTGCTACTCTGATAGTATTTTTGTGGGCAACATCTCATTTAAGTGGCTTTTTTTTTCCCTGATCATCCTTCCACAGCGGTGTAACTCAGGAGGAACACCTGTGACACACATGTATCAGGCAAGCCCACTTCTAAAGACCTCGTGGGCTTGCCTACTATATATGCATCAAGTTGTCAGGGTTGACTGCACCCAAAATGACACTCCATTCCAGAGGAGGTGAAAAGGAGCCCACCAAAACATAAACAAAAACCCAGTAGCTGGTTAAAAAAAAGTAAGGAAGTAAATAATGAATGAAAAACAGGAGACTGACTACTGAACACTAAATAATCTATGGCTCCTCAGATTTTATGAAATCTGAATCATGAGTCACCAAAACAAAAACTAGTCCCGTAACGTTAATACTTTGGTCTTATTTTAAAATATATTATTTCTTCGACACCATTTATTTTCCCTTTCAACTTTAAGAGCACAAATTTTTATTGTCTTTTTTTTATTTGCAGTCAGCATGAGAAAGGACACATTTTCTCTTTTCATCTTATAGACAATAAAGGCACACAGCCATGACTCTAAGAAAAACAGTACTTGTGAAATAACACAGAGCATAGTACCTGGCACACAGTAGATAATCAAACTCTCATATATAGAGAATAAGAGCTCTTCTCTGGAAGGTTTTATGCTTCCACTTCTTCACAGGTACTAAGTAGTTCAGTGCATACTTCCTAATTGTTTTGTTTCCGCCTATTAATATTTCCACACTAAACACTAGCCTCCGCCCTACTCCAGGACCAGATGGGCAGAATATCTTGCTGTATTATACAAGAGTAGGAATGAGACTATTACGGGTCTGCTTCTTCACTGATTAATGCTAGAGCCAACTTCTAATGTCAAAGACCTGTGATAACACAAATTCCCTCAGGACAAAGTGCCCCTCCTCTCTTCTTTTTGAAGTTCATGGTCAATGGGCTGCACATTTTCTTATATTTCAAAGAAATGATAGCTTAAGATGTATAGTGGATGTACAGCCATTTTATATGTATGTTTTTGATTCCCAGAAATGGAATCTTGGTTTATTTGGGATGTAAATAAGAGATCAACTCCTTTATGCTCCTAAATACCAACAAGTAACTGTGGAACTGTGCAGATGAATCACACAGCAAAGTAAATTAGTGATTTCTAATGAGGAAAGATAAGAAATAATATAGTGGAAGAAGTCATAGAATCAAGAAAAATAAAATACATTTCTTAAACTAAAAAAAAAAAAATCACCCAGCCAGGCGCGGTGGCTCACGCCTGTAATCCCAGCACTTCGCGAGGCCGCTGCAGGCGGATCACAAGGTCAGGAGATCAAGACCATTCTGGCTAACACGGTGAAACCTCATCTCTACCAAAAATACAAAAAATCAGCCAGGCGTGGTGGCGGGCGCCTGTAGTCCCAGCTGCTGGGGAGGCTGAGGCAGGAGAATGGCGGGAACCCAGAAGGCGGAGCTTGCAGTGAGCAGAGATCATGTCACTGCACTCCAGCCTGGGCGACAGAGCGAGACTCTGTCACCAAAAAAAAAAAAAAAAAAAAAAAAAAATCACCCTAAACAACAAGGAAATAGACAGGTCTAATAGATTTTGTAGCCTCCCTAGAGATGTAGTAAAAGCCTCATTGTCTGAGTCACAGAAAATTATGCTGGGCCAGGCTTTCACAAACACACTGTAAAGTCATATATTGGCCAGAGGAAGTGTGTTGGTGACGTGGGGGAAAGAGGGAGGGAAGAAAGAGAAGTTTAGTGTTAGCATGTTGCAGAACGTCTAGCTCTCCTGTTCCTAACTTTGATTTCTACTTTGCTAAAGAGAAAAGTGTGTAACATCTAAATAAGCTATTTTCCACCTCCTATTTTTTTTAAACGGAGGGAAACTCTGCTCTAAATTAACTAAAACAAGGCAAAAAATACCCCACAGAGGAAATTAACTGGCAAGAATGAATTAGCTACATTTATATTTTTTTTTGTCTCTGCCAAGAAAGTGTGATAAACCCAACATCAACAGTTTCTCTGTAAGTTATTGGAAGGAATTTTGCAAGAAAAAAATAAAATGGGAATATAAAATCAAAATGTTCTGATCATTACTTAAAAAAACTGATATATTTTAGGACTCATTCAATGTAATATAGTCTGATAATACTTATTTATCTGGTATTATTGAAGGATGATGCTAACTTAATCCCCTATCCCTATCAGTATCAACATTTTTGAAAATTAAAGCATTTTGGAGGGAAATTTTTCTATAGTAGATTATATACTGAATGGAACACTGGATGTTTCAGGGCCATTGCTATTAAGCTTTGATGCAATAAAATGTCTTGAGGAGAAACTGAAATAAATATACAACAGACTATCCCTCTCAATGGCCCTCTATTTTAAAGTATTTTGGTGCCTATTTTAAAGTACGTTTTCTGCCTCTTCCTTTCACATTTCAAGGGTCTTATTAGTTTGGTGAGTCTGATTTTCGTAATTGCTTCTCCTTTCTAATTTATTGCTTCTTGTGCTCATGAGATAGAAAATTAGATAATCAAGCATGGTAGAATTATACGTAAAGACAGAGTCACTAGATGCTGAACAAGAGCCTAAAAGGAGTTCAGTGCAGAGGACGGATGGCATCTGTTTAAGCTGCTTAGCTTCTGTTTTTGCTTATATCTGGGTGCTTTGATGTGTCCTAGACAGATGAGGTTATTGTACAATTTATCTATTGGTAAATCCAGGTATTTTTCTACACTAAAAAGAATATAGAATGGAGGGCTTCTGCCTCGTTAATTTGCAACTCAGAGTCACCACTTTGTACCATACCTGAAATATCAGCACTCACAGCCTCATTATGGACGTTCTTTGTAAGTTTAATTTCCTCCATGGCCATGACTTTGTTAAACGTCACTGAAATAAAAAGTACAGCATGCAAATCTATGAGCACAGAGCTTATGAAATTGGCAGGGGGAGTGTCCCACCATTATCAATTCTGTCCTGTGTCCTCCATTTCTGTGGAAGAAAGTCCATTACCTTTCATCATGTTCATCACATAATATGCAAAAAAAAATGGAAGAGATGGAGGAAAGAGAGTGATACCTGTAATAAAACACTGACATTATTATTGCTTTTCACACTTTCTAAAAACTGCACATTCACTGAATTACAGTCTCCATCAAATTCCTGACCCTTATCCTGATGGAGAAATTTATTGTATTCCTCCCACCTGAAAAAGAAAGGTAGGGTTACTTCAGGGACACTTCCCTTTTTAGTATTAACAGAGGCAATGTTTATACTGAATGAAACTACTTAATCCCTAAACTACTTGTAAGAAAAATATATCTTGCCAAACTTACAACCCTCTCACATCGCATCTATTCTATTTCAAAATGATCTCAATTACTCAAATATTTGTATTCTGTTATTACAGTATAATTTCTCATCATATTCTTAGGATAAGAGAACAGGCTGATAAAACAGGATAATAATAATGTTTTCTATTTTTCCTTCATTATTTTCCCAATAACTCAAAAGTTTTCACAGACACTCATTCTTACAGAGGTTGTTTATTAGGAAAATATATCCTGCATTCACGACCAAAGGCAAAAATAATTTCTGAAACATTTACATTTATATAAGGTCAATTTTTGTCCTCCTGTATTTTCAGTTATGAAACATTTCCATTTTAAGTTTTGTTTCCTTAGAAAAATTAAATTCCATGTGCTTTTCTAGCATATGCCCATAGGTTTCTTTAAGACCCACCTTCCTACTTGATATGAGTAATTACCTAAATTGTTTTAATACCTTCATGTCTTTTTTTTTTTTTTTAACCTTTCTTATACTTTTTCTAGGACTAACCACATTTTTGAAGCATTCATTTCTCTGCATTTCCATAAACTTCAAACTTCTGACTTTTGGAATTTGTGTAGCTTTTACAGCTATTTCTTACAATACCTTGCCATGAAGCATTGATGCATCTTTTCCCTGCATATTTATTTATAGCCATGTTCTGACTGCCCTCCCCTCTAAGCCTGGAAACTCCCGTATTCTGGAACGCTGGTTGTTTGTATTAAGCAAGCCATGTGTCCTCCTACTTGCACATCACAGTATAAAGTATTTCCTCAAACTCAAAATATCATTTTATTGACCTCTCCCATTCCAAAGTCTTAATCTTTTAAAGGACTCACATTATCCATGAAGAATCTCGAGTAGAAAATATCTAACTCAATACTTTCTATTAACATTACAAAAAGTGTCTCACTTTTAAAAGTCCTAAATGTATTACTTCTATCCCTCTCTTAATATTACTGAATTTACTGCTGCGACGACACAGTCTCCGCATAAATGTAGTATCTCCATTTGGAGTTGGCCAGATCTATCCCAGAGGTTCAAAGTACTGGAGAGAGTCAATCCACTTCCAGAGAACTATATGTCCCATGTGTCTCCACCCATCTGGGCTGCTATAACAAAATGCCACAGATTGGGTTGCTTATAAACAACAGAAATGTATGTATTTCTCACTGTTCTGGAGGCTGGAAATTCCAAGGCTCCAGAAGATTCGGTGTCTGGTAAGGTCCAATTTCCAGTTCTTAGATGGTGCCCTCTCGCTGTGTCTTCATGTGGCAGAAGGTATGAGGGAACTCTCTTGGGTCTCCTTCATAAAAACATTAATCCCATCTATAAGGTCTCTGCCTCATGACCTAATCACCCCCAAAAGGCTGTACATCCTATCACCTTGAGGGTTAGCATCTTAACATATTAATTTTAGGGGGTGATGCAAACATTCAGATCATGTTCCTTATTCAATTTTGATTCCTTTTATGTATCTCTTAGATACTTCCTTGGCTTAATTGCTCCATGTTGCTCACCTTAAATCCCATCACCCTAGATAATTGGGTATTTTGAAGCTTCACTACTTTTGTTTTTACCACTGTCATATTGCTGTGAATGGGACATTATTGCTTTTGAATGAAATTTCCTGGGCCTGGCTTACAAATGCCCTCTGTTGGATTGGTCTGGAATCAGTTACACGTTTTCTTTTATAGAATCTTTTGCCACTGTATACCACAAAGCCTTGCCTGTGACTTTGTCCTTTACAATGGACCCTTCTAATAATGGAATATTAGTAAAGAGATAGGAAAATACATCAATATAGTTCACTATGTAAAAAGAATGTATTCCTAATCATTTTATGCCTACCTATGCTGACTTTTATAGTGCTCTTATTGTATTTTTCCATTTAATCCAAGTCATCATCTACTCACTGAGTGCCCACAAAGCCCACAATATCAAACTAGACAAACAGAGGATAGAAAAAGAAGTCATAGTCTGTTCTCAGTGATTTTACAACCTCAACAAAAGCAGGATGGAGGATGATCCAGCATTGCAATATAAAAAAACAGAAACTCTTCTTCCTGATCTTCTAAATAAAACACAGTAGCCTATCAGCATTCTTTGACTGCGTATACACCAGTTTGGCTATTTGTGAGTCTCTGAGATTGATTATGTGTATGACACTGGGTATACAACAAGTAGCAATTTGCAATTTTGTTGAAGAATGATTCTCATAACTTAATATCAACATCTGAATCTCAATATACTTTTGTCATTCTCTACTCATACTGCATATGTTTTTTGGGGGAAAATTATATGCTGGAGTGAAATGAACAATTTGGGAAGGAAGAAAATCTCTAGACATGTCCTCTGAAAATCTCTACAGTCTACTGTATACCATACTTTTTATTTTTCTTTTCTCATACACCCTTTATTTTGCCAATTTCTTTTAAATAGTCTCCCCCAAATGAATCAATGCTATGATAACAAACTTTGATCATTTTACATGGTGTATCCTGGGGCTGGTGATATGGTCTGGCTCTGTGTCCCCCACCACAAATCTCACCTTAAATTGTAATAATCCCCACGTGTCACGCCACGGACCCGGTGGGAGGTAACTGAATCATGGGGGCAGGTTTTTCCCATGCTGTTCTCATTGATAATGAATAAGTCTCATGAGAACTGATGGTTTTATACAGCGGAGTGACCCTGCACACTCTCTCTTGCCTGTTGCCATGTGAAACATCCCTTTGTTCTTCCTTTGTCTTCCACCATGATTCTGAGGCCTCCCCATTCAAAGGGAACTGTAAGTCCATTACACCACTTTTTCTTTATAAATTACCCAGTCTTGGGTATGTCTTTATTAGGAGCATGAGAATGGACTAATCGGCTGGGCACTCAAAGATGAATCAGACACTGCCCCTGCCATGGAGGAACTCATAGTCTTGTGTTAAGTGTTGTCTGTGTGGGGTGAAGAGAAGCTAATATTAATCAATCTTATCTCATTCCATTTAATTTCAAATACCGTGAATCTATGTGGAATTTCAAAGTTCTTTCATGCCTGTGTTTTGCAAGGAAAAGTTCACTTTTTTTCAGATCATTCTACACATTCTACTTAAAATCCAGGATCTTCCTTTGAGTACTTCGTTTCTTCTGCATGGGACAATGCTTGTGTTTTTTTTTTGTTTTGTTTTTGTTTTTCCCAAAGCTTATTTTAAAACAAAATTTTCATGATATGATACATGTTAGACTTTAATCCTTTCTCTAACTCTTGGTCTGAGTTCTTTCAACTCTCATTTCATTTCTCTACTCATGAACCTCCTCATCATGAACCTCTTCCCACAAGTCTTCACATCAGATTTCACATTTGTATCATGCCCTACTTAGTGACTATAGGATTAGATACATGTTGCTGAAATCTATTGGGCACTGGGCATGACATAGTTAAAAGTTAAAATTCCCAGCACAGTATACCTTCTTCTTCTTCTTCTTTTTTTTTTTTTTTTTTTTTTTTTTGAGATGGAGGCTTGCTCTGTTGCCACTCAGGCTGGAGTGCAGTGGCGTGATCTCGGCTCACTACAACCTCTGCCTCCCAGGTCCGAACAACTCTTCCACCTCAGCCTCCCTAGCAGGTGGGATTACAGGCATGCGCCACCACACCTAGCTAATTTTTGTATTTTTAGGAGAGACGGGGTCTTGCCATGTTGGCCAGGCTGGACTCAAACTCCTGACCTCAGTGATCCACCTGCCTCGCCCTCCCAAAGTGCTGGGATTATAGGCATGAGCCACTGCGCCTGGCCAGTATACCTTCTTGAATAAAGAGTAAACTTATCACAAAATGATGAGTTTGTTCTTAGTTCAGTGTACAGTAGGTTCATATTTATACACAGTTTAAAAGGTCTTGACTTTGACAGAAAATACTTCTTCTGGGCAGTTCTAGCACACAATTTGTCTGATGTATTGTGAAAACAAGAGCTCTACATCTGGGACTGAGAGAAGGGAGTTTTAGCAGATTTATGTACAAGAAAGCCTTTACTTGTCTTTATTTTGTTATCACTGCCAAGGTTACTATAAAAAGAGTTCACAGTTTATCCATGGCTGTGTATCACAGATGTTCATTTGTTTTGTTCCACAACTCAGAATTCACTTTCCCTTAGAAATAATGTTGTACATGGTGGTTGGGCGTTCCACACAGGTCTCAGATTGGAGGTGAACGCCCTGATTGCAGGCAGTGCTGCTGCAGAACACATGTCCTGGGGTGGGTAGAATAATGACTCTCCAAAGACATCCACTTTCCAATTCCCAGAACTGTGAACAGGGGATCAGATGTGCTGAAGTTAAGGATGTTGCAGTGGGAAGATGAGCCTGGATTATCTGGGTGGGCCCAGTGTATTCACAAGGGTCTTTATAAGAGGGAGACAGAAATGTCAGAATCACAGGAGAGGATGTGATGGTAGAAGCAGAGGTCACAGAGAGAGAGGGAGGGAGACAGGGAGGAACAAAGAGAGGGAGGGACAGAGGAAGACTGGAAGATGCTTTGCGGCTGTTTTTGAAGAATGAGGAAGGGGCCACAAGCTTAGGAAGGCAGGTGACCTCTAGAAGCTGAAAAACACAAGGAAAGGGATTCTCCCCTAGAGTCTCCAGAAGGAGCCAGGACTGCTGACTCATTTGAGACTTCTGACCTCTAGAACTACAATTTGTGTTGTTTTAAGCCACTGCGTTTATGGTACTTTGTTACAGTGCCAATAGAAAATGAATACACATTCTAGGAAAATTATCAAGGTTTCTCTGGTCAAATAACTGTGGGATACATTATTCACTTAATCTCCTCAATGTCTAAAATTTGAGAAATCCTGTGATACGG
Source organism: Piliocolobus tephrosceles (assembly GCF_002776525.5). Taxonomy (NCBI): domain Eukaryota; kingdom Metazoa; phylum Chordata; class Mammalia; order Primates; family Cercopithecidae; genus Piliocolobus; species Piliocolobus tephrosceles. Next base: position 132,157,570 of record NC_045436.1, read on the forward strand.
TTTGGCTGTGTCCTCATGAAAACCTCATCTTGAATTGCAATCCATGTATCTAGCGAGAGATCTGGTAGGTGATTGGATCATGGGGGTGGTTCCCCCATGCTGTTCTTAGGATAGTGCGCTTGTTTATTTTTTATAGCCCTCACAGAGCACCTCTGCTAGAGCAATGTGGAAGGGAAATGTAGGGTTGGACTCCCTCCACACAGAATCCCCACTGGGGCACTGCCTAGTGGAGCTGTGAGGAGAGGTCCACTGGCCTCCGGATCCCAGAATGGTAGATTCACAGACAGCTTGCACTACGTGCCTGGAAAAGCTGCAGACGCTCAGTGCCAGCCCGTGAAAGCAGCTAGAAAAGGGCTATACCCTGCAAAGTCACAGGGACAGAGCTGACCAAGGCCATAGCTGACCAAGGCCATAGAAACCCACCTCTTACATCAGCATGACCTAAATGTGAGAACAGACTAATATATCCTACAATAAAAAATCCTATTTAACTTTGTTTAATTCAGAATCTCCCAAAGTATGAAATACTTTTTAAATATTCCTTAGAATATTCCATGGAACCTACTTTGGGAAATAATGTTTAAGGAATTATGCTATGGATAATGCCAGTGGGAAGAGAGGCAGACATTCTTGCATACATTTATCTAGGCTGAAATCCCAATCACTGAAGTCACTGAGTTACAGCTGAGTGTCCATTATGGTTTTTTTTTTTCTTTTCTTTTCTTTTTTTTTTTTTTTTGACAGTGTCTTACCCCCATTGCCTAGGCTAGAGTGTAATGGCATTATCTTGGCTCACTGCAACCTCTGCCTCCCAGGTTCAAGCAATTCTCATGCCTCAGCCTCCCGAGTAACTGGGACTACAGGTGCATGCCACCACACCTGCCTAATTTTTGTATTTTTAGTAGACATGGGGTTTCACCATGTTGGTAAGGCTGGTTTTGAACTCTTTAAATGATGCACATCCTTAGGTGATCCACCCGCCTCGGCCTCCTGAAGTACTGGGATTAGAGGCGTGAGCCACCACACCCAGCCCATTATGGTTTAATATTGAGATAGGTATTCGGATGAGGGTGGAGGAAATGAGATATAAAGAAATGAAGGAAAATAGCACTGACTCCAAGGAGATGGTCACTTAGTAGAGGATATGACATATTTACCAAAAATTATAAGCCAAGTGGAAAATGTTAACCTCTCCCTCTCTCTGTGTGTGTGTGTGTGTGAAAGAGAGAGAGAGAGAGGAGAAGGGGGGAGAGAGAGAGAGAGAGACAGAGAGAGAGGTTAAACAGATATAAATGAGCTGCTGTAGGAGTCTGGAGGGAAAAAATAAAACACCCACTTCCGGGAAGGGGAGGTGTCAGAGAATAAACTGGGTTAGTGTTGACTTTATCCTTTAAGGATAGCTAAGCTATTGATCAGAAGAGATGGACAAGAGAAGATGGGCATTTGGAATTGGCAGCATCAGGATGAGCAATCTCATCTATCATAGGCCCTCCCCAACTCAAGCACTAAGTAGTTCCTAGATGGGCCAAGCATGTCAAGCCTTGGTAAACCACGTCCTTGTCTCCTAATTCTTAAGTTGTGTTATTAGACCAATAATAAGAATTATTAGAAATTGGGGTTCCAGTTCTATAAAACACCAAAATTTACCATACAGAAATGAAAATAAAATGATACAGATTTTTAAAAATACATAAGCATATCCAAGTCCTTAATATAAAATTTAAGTTCTCTTTTAAATGCTCCTTTTGCGGGATGTTTTTCTGCATGGAATGAACTTTCTGAGGCTTCTTAAAATATGCGCCCAGTGAAGTTTAGACTAAGGATGCTTTTTCCTTTTCCTGGTAAATCTTCCGGTCACAGGACAGCCTTCTTCATTGTCCCTTGGACTCTGAACTGCGGTTTAGAATTAGTGATTTATTTCAAGAAGCTTAATACTTATTCTGTGTGCATGTATGTAAACACTAGATTATGCTTTAACAGTAAATACTAGTGGAGCATATTTTCCGTGCTGACTTTAGCTTTCTGTTTGGTGTCAATTTTTGGTCTCCGTGGGAGAAGAAACTGTCTTGCTGTTTGTTCTTTGTGAGCCTAGAGTCCGGAGCAGTGCCTTATCCATGGGAGGCATTCAGCGCGTGTCTGTTGAGACGATGAAAGGATCATGGGAATGAAATCTTGTCTTCACTTGGGCCAATTTAGAAGAAAAAAAATTATTTTAATAAGGAAAAAGATTAAAATGGGCATTGTAAATAGGGGTAATAAATTCAACAGCTTTTGTTTGTTTGGTTGGTTGGTTGGGGGTATTTTTTGACTTTATCCCCGAGATTCACTAACATGATTATTTGCTAGAAGAAAAGCCTGTAGTGTCTGTGGGCTTGATCCAACGCTGTGGTGAATCAAACACTCATTTTTCTAAAGTTACATAAACGAAAGAAAGGACAGGATTGAGAGGATCCAAGGGCCTCTCCTAAGACACATGTTCACATACGTGTGACCTGTGGAGATTGTGTGTGTCTGGCAAACACCTTCTCATCTTTCAAGACAGCTCGAATGACACCTCTGGGAGGCCCCTGTGGCTGTTGTTTATGCTGCCCTTTGTGTTCCCTAGCACTCTGTACAAAACTCTCTCAAATATCACTAATCACACTTTACCCAGTTATCTGTTTACATATCTGAATTCAATTTGATAAAGTTCAATTCCCATTGCAATGCACTAAGTATTTGCTAGGGCAATGCTAGATTCAAAGGTTCAATGGCAAATTCAGAGGCTCTGGTTTTTGTTTGTTTGTTTATTTTTGTTTTTCTTTTTTTGATAGGGTCTTGTTCTGTTGCCCAGGCTGGAGTGCAGTGGCATGATCATGGCTCACTGCAGGCTCAACCCTCTAAGCTCAAGCCATCCTCCCACTCCAGTCTCCCTGTGAGTAGCTGGGACCGTAGGGGTGCGCCATCATGCCTGGCTAATTTTCTAAAAATTTATGGTTAGAGATGAGGTCTCACTATGCTGCTCAGGCTAGTCTTGAACTCCTGGGCTCATGCAATCTTCCCACGATGGCCTCCCAAAGTGCTGGGATGACAAGCATGGGCCACTGTGCCTGGCACCATGGCTTTTAGAAGCTACTTCCTATCATGGAGGACAGACAAGATACAACTACTTACAGTTCTCTGTTAAGAGCAGGAGAACCTGAGGCAACAGAGATGTGACAGGAAGGAGGAAGTGACCATGAACTCCTGAACAGTATAACAGTATGATTACTTCATATCCTCACCTCTCGGCACAATGTCTGGTATGTAAAAAGTTCCATGCATGTTAATGGAGGGAGGGAAGAGGAAAGGAATCAACAAAACGCCCCTACCCCATCCTCATCTCTCTGCTATTGCTTGTCAAACTAGTTACTCTAAAGTTGCTGTTTTCAAGCTCCTGGAACAGATATCTTAGAGCACAGAGTTGATGATTCAGTCCTCCCTAGCATATAGTATGGTATACAGTAATCATATTTGATGGAGACAAGTCATCATTTGTCCTGTGTTTAACTGTGGTTCCGTGGCACCTGTTCATAACACTACACTCCCAGGAAGTCTACAGAAAAGAGACTTGCAGAGAGGCTGCATTTGCTGAACCACTAGCACTACACCAACCTAATTCTTAAGTTCTGTATTATGAGACCAAGAGCTCTTCTACCATCACAAAAGGATTTAACTAGAATTTCGGTCCCCTCAGAACCTCGTTTGCCATCCAGTTTCCCATTTCTCTGCCAGCTTCATCTGCGCAACTCATCTTGGGTTACGTCTGGCAGATGGAGAGAGGAATCTTATTTCAAGCCTCTGCTGTCTGTATCCCAGAGCCCTCCCGGAGCAGCCTTTATTTCACCAAGGACAGAAGAAAGGAGGGATGGGTGTGATCAGCCTTCCCAAGAGATGACAGTGTAAAGTATTCCTCAAATTTTCATCTTCAACGGCTAGTATCATTTAACTCCCTTGGGAGAGACTGCTTTGTTGCCTAGGCTAGCAATATAATCTCTAGCTATCCCAATGCCAAAATATCAATTACAGGTTCATCTGGATGATGGGATAAACTGGAGTTCAGACCACTAGAACAATGACATAAGTCAGGGGTGGGGAGAGAGGGTGCCCAGGGGGATTGAGCCCCATGATGGAAGTGAAATAAGGTAAAGTCAAATTTTCCATATCCTTGCAGATTAAGTACCTAAATTCTAAACTGCTACCTGTCTCATGAAGAGAAGCCTACCAGCAACTAAAGTGAAGCAGGTGTTCTGAAGGGGTTTTCTTTTTGGAGGTCCTAATTAGAAAGATATTAATATTCCCATAGCACCCCAGCTCTCCCAGCATAATGACAGGAGAAGATTGAAAAAAATAAATGATTGGTAATAACAATTAAGCATTTTACCAGCCACAAAACATCACAGATTGTACAATTTCATTTATATAAAATATCTAGAAAAGGTAAATTCATAGAGACAGAAAGATTGGTGGTTGCCAGTGGCTGCTGGGAGGGGGAAATGGGGAGTAACTGCTTAATGGGTACAGTGTTTTATTCTGGGGTGATGAAAATGTTTTGGAAAGAGATGGAGGTGATGGTTGCAAAACAGTGTGAATATACTAAATGCCACTGAATTGTTCACTTTAAAATGTTTAATTTCATGCAATGTGAATTTCACCTGAATATTTTAAAAAGTGTTATAATTAAAGGACTAATTATTTCTCATTGCTCAACAATCTACCACTATTGGGGAAAAAGGAGGATCTTGTTTCCATTCCATAGTGATAAGAGGGATTAAATAAGTCTTTAAATTCCAGTATCAGTCATCTTCAGGACTTTCCTGTGAAAAGCCGAGTACTTACCGGAATGTTGGTAGCAGAGAAGTAATTCAAACCAATGACCCCAGATTTGCCTGGCCCATGTAGTCTAACTTCACAATCAACAGCTGCAGTAGTAGCAAGAGCAGCAACTATTTATCTGCAGCTACAAAGTGCCAGCTAGATAACCAAAAGGCAATCGAGGAGACCTGTGTTAACTAGACTCTAGAACCCCAGCCAGACCTGTGTGACGGAGGTATGTCCCAAGGAGTGGCATTTGGTGGCGGTGACATCAGACAAAGACTAAGGGTTGTTTTAATTCACTAGAAGAATATGATGACCTTGCCATTTCCACACACTTTCAGGACAAAGAAAATAAATGTTGGCCAGGTGTGGCTCACGCCTATAAACCCAGCACTTTAGGAGGCTGAGGTAAGTGGATCACCTGAGGCCAGGAATTTGAGACAAACGTGGCCAACATGATGAAACTCCATCTCTACTAAAAATACAAAAATTAACTGGGCATGGTGGCACATGCCTGTAGTCCCAGCTACTCAGGAGGCTGAGGCACGAGAATCACTTGAACCTGGGAGGTGGAGGTTGCAGTGAGCTGAGATCGCGCCATTACACTCCAGCCTGGGCGACAGAGAGGACTCTGTCTTGGGGGGAAAAGAAAAAAGAAAGAAATGTTAACAGAGAGCAGGAGGATCTTTAGAGGAGAGGCAGCTTTTTTCCCCCCTTGTTTATACTCAGATGAAGATCCAAAGCAATCTGCTGTTAAGTGCAAAGAAAAGCCCAAAAGCTTAGAGGGAATAAAAACACATTTAGAACAGAGGTTAAAAAAAAGGAGCTTGAAAGGAAACTACAAGCCCATGTAAACAAAAACATGGCTGAATGCAAACTGAGGAAAAGCAGATGGGGGCTGCCCAGTCTCACCTGACAACTTCCCCTTTCACCCCAACATGGCACAGTCAGAGCCATGGACAAACAGACCCCGGAAGCCCTCACAATCAGCCTCCGAACCACTCACCTTGCCTCATGTTCTACTTCATGAAAAACCTCGAATCTTCCCGGTTTGAGGTCAGGCATGGTTTTCCTAATATGGCTTTGTCTCACCTCCCAGACTTAACACAACACTTGCTTTCTTTGACCAGGATTTAGACATTTCTCTAGCATGACCGACAGTGGTCGCTTCTTCTACCTTAAGCCTGACCCAGGATGTCCCTCTACACCATGTGCGTGTGCAGGCATGGAAAAGTGCTCAGCTCTGTTTTGGTGTAGCTTTCCTTTTCTCGGGTGCAGCCCTCAAGACCGTGCCTAAAATAAGGCTCTGGAGTTGACTGCAGTGATGCGGCTGCAGGCCAAGGAATACAAATGGCTAGACGGCTGCATGTTAGGAGGGAATCTTTAAACATAATGAAAAGCCAAAATATATTCAAGGCTTTCAAAATCCCCTAATTCTTTTCATTTTATTTTTTGAGACGGAGTTTTGCTCTTGTCGCCCAGACTGGAGTGCAACAGCGCGATCTTGGCTCACCGCAACCTCCGCGTCCTGGGTTCAAGCGATTCTCCTGCCTCAGCCTCCCGAGTAGCTGGGAATACAGGCATGCGCCGCCATGCCCAACTAATTTTTGTATGTTTAGTACAGACGGGGTTTCTCCATGTTGATCAGGCTGGTCTTGAACTCCTGACCTCAGGTGATCCGCCCTCCTTGGCCTCCCAAAGTGCTGAGATTACAGGTGTGAGCCACCGTGCCTGGCCCAAATCCCCTAATTCTATTGCAAGAAACCAATAGACTCAGGGAATCATACACACACACACACACACGCACACACACACACACCAGACACACTCTTTTTTTCTATGCTATATGAGAAAAAAAATCATTTAATTCTGTCACAAAATGTTCTACATATGTTTTTAAAATTACAGTATTACTTCCCTGGAAAACTTCCTAAAAGAGGAAAAAAGCATTTATTTCCTACGTCTGTCATGCTAGAAGGAGGAGTGGCTTCTGATAGGAAAGCTAAGGTAGAATATCAATTGTGAGCTCTCTTGGAGTTAAGCAATTTGGACAGGGACTGCAACATCGTATATGTGCAACCCCTACCCTGGGTCAGGGCAGTGCCTTGTCAGCTCCAGCCTGATATCATGGCCCTAGCAGCGTATAAGCGGCATGGTGAAATCACACTGATGATCCTCCCACCTCAGCCTCCTGAGTGGCGGGGACTCCAGGTACCACCACCATGCCTGGCCTAGACCTGGCTGGGTTTTTTGTTTCTTTGTTGTTGCTGTGTGTTTTGTTGTTGTTCTGCTTTTTTTGTTTGTTCGTTTTTGAGACAAACTGGGTCTCACTCTGTCACCCAGGCAGTGAGAGGTACAGTGGTAAAATCTCAGCTCACTGCAGCTTCAACCTCCCTGGCTTCAGTGATGCTCCCACCTCAGTCTCTCGGGTAGCTGGCATCACAGGCACACACCACCATGCCCAGCTAATTTTTTGTGATTTTTGTAGAGACAGGATTTTGCCATGTTGCCCAGGCTGGTTTCGAACTCTTCGGCTCAAGTGATTCGCCTGCCTCAGCCTCTGGAAAGTGCTGGGATTACAGGTGTGAGCCATCGTGTCAAGCCGACCTGGCTGTTTTGATTACTGACTCTGATCTTGGGCAAGTTATTTGAGTTTTCTGAGCCTGTTTTTCCACTTGTAAGATGGGAATAGTAGTGTCTATTACTTATTATTTAAGGTAGTTGTGATGGTTTGAATTGTATCCCCCAAAAAGTAAGCTGAAGTCCTGACCCTGCAGTACCACTGAATTTGACCTTATTTGGAAGTAGGGCTGTTGCAGATGTAATTAGTTTAAGATGAGGTCACATTGAAGTAGGGTGGGTCCTTGGTCCAATATATCTAGTGTCCTTATAAGAAGAGGGAAGACAGCCATGTGAAGACACAGACACACAGTGAGAATGCCAGGTGACGACAAAGGCAGAGACTGAAGGGATGCAGCTGCGGCCCAGGAACGCCGAAGATTGCCGACAACCACCAGAAGCCAGGAAGAGCCAAGGAAGGTTTCCCTCTGATGTGTCTCATAGGGAGCATGGCCCTAACTTGATTTTGAACTTTTAGCCTAGAGACCTGTGAAACAATACACTTCTGTTGTTTTAAGCTCTGTTTGCCTAATTTCTTATGGCACTCCTAGTAAATTAATATGGTGCTAGAGGCCTAATGTATGTATTTTTTGTGTGTTGGGTGGACAGAGTAAGTGTACTTTAACTGTAGAGGAAACAGAACAAATCAAGTAGATAGGAAGAAAACAAAGCAACCTATCTTATGCATCTAAACCAAAAGTGTCGTCATTTCCTGTGGATCTGACCTTCCCGGTCACTCTGCTCCAGCACTGGCTCCTGGCTGTGGCTAGAACACCCCAGCTGCATTCCCTCCTTAGGGCCTTTGCACCCATTGCTTCCTCTACTTGGAACAGGCCCAGGGCCAACTCTTGACTTCCTGCCTTTCCTCAATGAGGCCCATTCTGCAATTTGCACTCTCAGCCTACTAAGAAACCTCCCTTGCTCTACGTTACTTTTTCTTTTCTCCATGTTCTCAGTGGATTCAAATATCCTAGTAACGTGTTTATTATGTGCATTATTTATGATCTTTACCCATGCTAGAACATGAAGCTCCATGCACTGATGTGAACAAACTTCTAAAATAATACCTAGTTCACTGTAGGTGCTTAAGAAAAAATTTTCTAAAAATCCATCATGCATTTTCAAATGACCACTTTAATTATTACAGAAGCCGTATGTGTTCACTGTAAAAAGTTAGAAAAAAATTAAAAGCTTCAAACTCCCACCATCTAATAAAACCTCTCAAATTACAAGAAATCAGACTGACTTTTATCTTCTTTAAGTTATTCTCTAAGGGGTGCTGTCAATCCAAGAGAAATCTCATAGTAGAGGTAACACTCATCTTACAAAGCTTGGTATATGAATTTAATGAAATAAAGTAACCAAATACTCAATACAAGGCTTATCATAGCAACTAAGACAACTAATGAGTAGTTTTTATTAACAGGTAGTTATCACAAAAGGTCATTGTTGATAGGTAGTTGCTATTTTATTTCCTTTGATCTTATATTTAACTTCCATCCCTTGCCACAACTTACAAAAATTAACTGGCAGATATCTGCAGCCAAAAGAATGATATGATGCTATTTATTTATTTATTTATTTAGAAACAGAGTCTTGCACTGTCACCCAGGTTGGAGTACAATGGCGAGATCTCGGCTCACTGCAACCTCCGCCTCCCAGGTTCAAGCGATTCTCCTGCGTCAGCTTCCCGAGTAGCTGGGATTACAGGCACCTGCTACCATGCCCAGCTAAGTTTTTGTATTTTTAGTAGAGATGGGGTTTCACCGTGTTGGCCAGCCTGCTCTTGAACTCCTCCTGACCTTGTGATTCACTTACCTTGGCCTCCCAAAGTGCTGGGATTACAGACGTGAGCCAACATGCCCGGCTGATATGATGTTATTTTTAAAGGGGAGGCAGATGAGGAATGCCTCCCACTCCCAGCACTCAGAAGACAAAGTTCCCCAAACTCACAGGACCAAGCTCTATGGCTCAAAAGCAACATGAGACGCAAGGCCATTACCATAGAATTTTCTAATAGCAACAAAACAATGAACAATGATAACCGTTTTTTTTTTTTTTTTTTTTGAGATGGAGTCTCACTCTATTGCCCAGGCTGGAGTGCAGTGGCACAAACTTGGCTCACTGCAACTTCTGCCTCCTAAGTTAGAGCGATTGTCCTGCCTCAGCCTCCTGAGTAGCTGGGACTACAGGTGCCCACTATCACACCTGATTGACTTTTGTATTTTTAGTAGAGATGGGTTTTAGCATGTCAGCCAGGCTGGTCTTGAACTCCTGACCTCCAGTGATCCACCCACCTCGGCCTCCCAAAGTGCTGGGATTACAGGTCTGAGCCACTGCACCTAGCTGATAACCACATTTTTGTATTACATGTCCTCTCCCATTTACAAAACCTTTTCCCATGAAACTTTATTTTATAGATGAAATAACTGGGGTTCAGAGAATTTAAGTCACTTGTCCAAGTTGACTCAGCTGGTAAGTAGAAGAGTTGGGAATGCAATTTAGGATTAGAAGATCACTGATGACAAGGATCACTTGTCCTGATATTCCGTAAAATACATACTATTTCTAGAATCCCACTTACAACAAATGAAACATTCCTTAACATTTTTTCCATAAGTTACTTCCCTCTCCATACTCTATGTAAAAGACTTACCTGTCTTAATAGCCACAGGTCCTTTTCTTGTTGGATAATTCTCCACCAAAATTTTCTCCTTGCAAAAGGAAAAATTCACCTTCAGCCGTAAATGTCAGGAAATGGGGTACATTGCTGAGAAAGCCTGGGAATCACTGCTCTTGTAAGCTGTTGAGAAAAAAACAAAACATCAAGAACTTTATGTCTTCAATCCTCTCTTGGGAAGCCTTTAAAATGAATCTCTTTTCCAATCCTTGGCAGAAGTTTGTACAAAAGAGGTTTCTTCCCCCTCCATGAGGCTTCCAATTAGGTTTAGGAATACTCGATTTGCACTGTTTAACCAAAATTTACTATAGAACTTTAAAAGCATTTATTATTAACTGTTCCCCCTTCTGAGAGGACTAAAAGAATCACATCCCTGAATACTGAGACTTCCATATGCTTACATATAGGGTTCTCACATTTATTATTCAGCTAGTTTACCTAAAATTCAAGAAGCGAGAAGACACAAATCCAATTTAGTGGACAAGTGAAGGCAGTAATCATTAGGTTATTTCCTAGTGAAGGCACCTTTTTGCTGTAATACAAATCATAGAGTTAACTAGGTTAATGAGCTCCCTGTGGGTAGACAGTGAAACAATACCTTCTAAAGCTGCCTGAATGAAAACCAGGATGTAATGAATGTAGATTTCAGCTGGAACAGAGGTAGAAAATGTCCAAGAAACAACCTCAGATTAACACAGGCCCTTTGCAAAGCCCTGTGAAACAAGACAACATTCTGGGGCAACAATACAGGAAGAAGTCACTCCAAATCTCAGGATGGACATGAGTGTCAGGCCCTGATGGGGGTTGGCTTGTATGGGTTTAAAGAAGAATTCTCAGTTCTGGCTCTGAGGGACTAGCTTCCAGCAGACCAATTTCTCATTGAGTACAACTAGAATAGTTGGACAAAAGTTATTTTTAAAACTTGTTTAAAGGCTTTGGAGGACTACCAAGGCAGCCAGGACATGAGAGGCCATGATCTTAAGGGAAAAGAGAAATAAAATGGAGGCAAGTCAGACATTTTGTACCACTTTTCCGTTTGAGACACCTACTGGTTTTTTAGGAAGCACAGGGCGAAACTACTGAGAAACCTAGCAGAAAGTGGATATTTAGAGGAACATAAAGTGAGTGGACCTTTTGCCCAACTTACAGGCTGAGGAGATCCCAGAGAGAAGGAAAATGCAAATAAATGAGCTCAACATTCTGCCTCTGTTAAACTCTGTAAGAACTATGAAACATTTTTCAGAAGTGGTTGTATCATTTTGCACTCCCATCAGTAATATATGAGAGTTCTAGTTTACACAATCTCATCAACATTTTCTTAGAGAACTAGAAAAGCAAGAACAAACTAAACCCAAAATTAGTAGATGGAGACAAATAATAAAGATCAGAGTATAAATAAATAACATTGAGACAATAAACCACCAAAGATTAATGAAATTAAAAGTTGGCTTTTTAAAAAGATAAACAAAATTGACAAACATTTACCCAAGCTAAGAAACAAGGACAGAAGACTCAAATAAATAAAATCAGAGACAGAAAAGAAGGCATTACAACTGGTACCATGGAATAAAAAGGCTCATTAGAGACTATTATGAACAACTGTACAACAATAAATTGGAAAACCTAGATGAAAGGGTTGCTCTCCTACATCCATGCAACCTACCAAGATTGAACAAATAGAGAACATGAACAGACAAATAAAAAGTAACACGATTGAAGTAGCAATAAAAAGTCTCTCATTAGAGAAAGCCCAGAACCTGATGACTTCACTGAATTCTACCAAGCATTTAAAGAAAAACTAATACTAATCCTACTCAAACTGTTCCAACAAATTAGAAAGAAGGAAATACTTCCACACTTATTCTACAAGGTCATCATTACCCTCATACCAAAACCAAAGACAAAGAAAGATGCAAAAATCCTCAACAAAATACCATCAAACCGCAGTCAACATCACATTGAAATGATCATTTACCATGATCAGGTGGGATTCACCCCAGGGATGCAAAAATGGTTCAACATATGCAAATCAATACATCACATTAATAGAATAAAAGACAAAAACCATATGATGATTTCAACAGATGCCTCCCGAAAAGCATTCAATGAAATTCAACATCCCTTTATGATAAAAATCCTCAAGAAACTGGGTATAAAAGGAACATACCTCAATAAAAGCCATGTGTGTATGACAAACCCAAACCAAAAGATAGCATCACACTGAACAGGGGAAACTGAAAGCCTTTCCTTTAAACTCTGGAACAAGACAAGGATGCCCAGTTTCACCACTTTCATTCAACATAGTACTGGAAGTCCTAGATAGAGCAATTAGACAAGAGAAGGAAATAAAGGGCATCCAAATTGAAAAGAAAGAAATCAAATTGTACTTGTTTGCAGATGACATTATCTTATATTTAGAAAAACCTAAAGGCTCTAAAAAAAAACCAAAACTGTTAGAACTGATAAATTCAGTAAGGTTGCAGAATACAAAATTAACATACAAAAATCAGTAGTATTTCTATATGACAACAGCCAACAATCTGGAAAAGAAATCTAGAAAGTAATCTCATTTACAAAACCTACAAAAAGAATACCTAGGAATAAATTTAACCAAAGAATTAAAAGATCTCTACAATGAAACCTATAAAACACTAATGAAAGAAATTGGGCTGGGCGCGGTGGCTCACACCTGTAATCCCAGCATTTTGGGAAGCCGAGGTGGGTGGATCACGAGGTCAGGAGATCAAGACCATCCTGGCTAACATGGTGAAACCCCATCTCTACTAAAAATACAAAAACAAAAAAATTAGCCTGGTGTGGTAGTGGGTGCCTGTAGTCCCAGCTACTCGGGAGGCTGAGGTAGGAGAACAGCGTGAACCTGGGAGGTGGAGCTTGCCGTCAGCCGAGATTGAGCCACTGCATTTCAGCCTGGGTGAGAGAGCGAGACTCCACTTCAAAAAAAAAAGAAAAGAAAAGAAAAGAAATTGGAAGGATATTCCATGCTCATAGTTTGAAATAATTAATATTATTAAGTGCCCATAATACGTAACATGATCTATAGATTCAATGAAACCCCTATCAAAATGCCAATGACATTCTTCAGAGCAATAAAAAATGCAATGCTAAAATTCATATGGAACCACAAAAGATCCTGAATAGCCAAAGAAAACGAAGCAAAAGGAACAAAGCTGGAGTCATCATACGACCTTATTTCAAAATATACTACAAAGCTATAATATCTAAAATAGTATGGTACAGGTTTAAAAACAGACACAGACCAATGGAACAGAATAGAGAATCCAGAAATGAATTCACACTTTTTATAACCAAATAATTTTCAACAAAGGCACCAAGAACATACACGGGGGAGAAAACAGTCTCTTCAATAAATGATGCTGGGAAAACTAGATATCCATATACAGAATAATAAAACCAGACCTCTATATTTCACCATATACAAACATTAAATAAAAATGAATTAAAGATTTAACGTAAGATCTGAATCGATGAAACTACTACAAGAAAACATTGGGGAAATGCTTCAGGACATTGGCCTGCACAAAGATTTACTGAGTAAGACCTCAAAGGCACAGGCAGCCAAAGCAAAAATTAACAATTGGGATTACACTGAGTTAAAAAGCTTCTGCATAGAGATGAAAACAACAAATGAAGAGACAACCCACGAGAAAACATTTGCAAAGTATCCATCTGACGAGGGATTAATGACCAGAGTATATAAAGAACTCAAACAACTCAACAGCAAAAAATAAATAGTTTGATTTAAAAATGGCAAATGAGGATATCCTGTTTGGGTACCCTGATGTGATTATTATGTACTGCATGCCTGCATTAAAACATCTCATGTAACTCATACTACATACCAACAAATATTTTTTAAATTTTTTAAAAATAAAAAACAGAACTGCTAAAAAAAAAAAAAACTGAATTAAATTAAAGTGACAAAAGACATCCAAGTGGCAAGTAGGTATATGAAAAAAATGCTCAATATCATTAATCATCTGGGAAATGCAAATCAAAAACCACAATGAGATACTATCTCACACCAGTTAAAACTGCTATTGACAAAAAGATAGGAAGTAACATGCTGGCAAGGATGCAGAGAAAGGAGAATGTTTGTACACTGTTAGTGGGAATGTAAATTAGTACAACCACTATGGAGAACAGTATGGAGGTTCCTCAAAAAACTAAGAAGAGAACTACCATATGATCCAGCAATCTCACTGCTGCGTATGTTAATATATCCAAAAATACATCAGTGTGTCAAACAGATATTTGTATGTTATGGTTTGGCTCTGTGTCCCCACCCAAATCTCATGTTAAATTACAATCCCCACTTGTCAGGGGAGGGGCCTGGTGGGAGGTGACTGGATCATGGGGATGGATTTCCCCCATGCTGTTCTCATGATAGTGAGTGAATTCTCACAAGATCTGATGGTTTAAAAGTGTGGCACCTTCCCGCCTCGCTCTTTCTCTCCTGCCACCATGTAAGACATGCCTTGCTTCCCCTTCACCTTCTGTCATGATTGTAAATTTCCTGAGGCCTCCCAGTCATGCTTCTTGTTAAGCCTGTGGAACTGTGAGTCTATTAAACCTCTTTTCTTCATAAATTACCTCGTCTCACGTAGTTCTTTATATCAGTGTGAAAACAGAATAATACACTGTACTCCCATGTTTATTGCAGCACTATTCACACAATAGCCAAGATACAGAATCAACCTAAGTGCCCATCAACAGATGAATGGATAAAGAATATGTGTTATATATACACACAATGGAATATTACTTAGCCATAAAAAATGAAATCCTGTCACTTGCAGCAACATGGATGGAACTAGGCATTAGGTTAAGTGAAAATATGCCAGACACAGAGAGGCAAATATCACATTCTCACTTACATGTGGGATTTAAAAAATTGATCTCATGTTCATAGAGAGTAGAATGATAGTTACCAGAGGCTAAGAAGGGAAGCAGGGAGAGGGGGATGAAGAGGAGTTGATTAATGGATACAAAAATGTAGTTAGATAGAAAGAATAAGTGTTCAATAGCATAATAGGGCAAATCAGTTAACAATAATTTATTGTACATATGAAAATAGCTGGAAGACAAAGTTCCAGTTCTTCGAAGTAGCTTCAAAGAACTGATAAAAAGGTCTGAGGTGATGGATATGCCAGTTACCCAGATTTGATCATTACACATTACATGCTTGTATCAAAATGTCCCATGTACCCCATAAATATGTGCAGCTATTATGTATCCATAAAAAATTTAAAAATCAAAAAAAGAAGCATGCTTTTAAAAAAATGGTGTTGCCAGACTTTAGTTTGAACCATTGTAGTGTGAATCCTACAACTCAGTAACAAAGACAAACAACCCAATTAATTTAATGGACAAAGGATTTGTATAAATATTGCTCCAAAGAAGATACATCAATGCCAAATTAGTGTATGACAAGTTGCTCTACGTCACGAATTATTAGGGAAATAGAAATCAAAAGTATGATGAGATACCACCTCACACCCACCAGGATGGCCATTATCAAAGATACAGAAAATAACAAGTGTTGGCGAGGATGCAGAAAAACTGAAGCCCTTCTTGTACCCTGTTGGTAGGAATGTAAAATGGTACAGTGGACACAAAAAACAGTATGGTGTCTGTAAAAACATTTAAAATAAAATGACCACATGATCTAGCAATTCCACTTCTAGGCATATATGCAAAAGAAGTGAAAGCAAATAAAATTTTACCAATTATTACAAATAAATTTTAACAAGTGGGCAAATTGACAAATACAGAATCCATAAATAATGAGCTTTGACTTTATGTCTATGTATGGTTTCAAGTCTGAAATCCAGTTTTCCTTTCTTCAGTTTCTTCTCATTTAGACAAAGTAGGAATGATGAAGCTCTAAACATTTAATATAGCGAGGTGTCAGCTAAACTGAAGTAGCTTCATGGAAACCAATTTACTGATGAGGTAGCCATTTACAATTTGTTTTCCGTTGAACACTCATATTTGGAGTTCAACACCCATCTCTATTCATTTCCTTTCTCATATCCTCAGGGAGAACTTTACAGAACATCTGAAATGTTAACAATTTGTAATTCAAGAATGAATATATCTGGGCACTTTTTCAAATACAAGAACAAAATCAGCAAGAATGAGGCAATGTATGTTCTGAAGGAGAAGGAAGAGCAATGTGATCTTCAGTGAACTCAGAGCATGTAAACTCAAAGGTAAACTTCTTTGACTTTTTCCATTTGTGTTTAGGATGTTTCACAGCTCCTGCTGTCTGCAGGGTCACCCAAAAAAACAAGTGCTAAGAGAAAGTCGCCTGCATTTCAAATTTTCAGTCCAGCAGTCAGAAAGGCTGGGTGTTAGCCGGGCGTGGTGGCTCACGCCTGTAATCCCAACACTTTGGGAGGCCGAGGCGGGCAGATCACCTGAGGTCGAGAGTTCGAGACCAACCTGACCAACATGGAGAAACCCTGTCTCTACTAAAAATACAAAATTAGGCCGGGCACAGTGGCTTATGCCTGCAATCCCAGCACTTTGGGAGGCCAAGGAGGGCAGATCATGAGGTCAGGAGATTGAGACCATCCTGGCCAATGTGGTAAAACCCTGTCTCTACTAAAAATAGAAAAATGACCTGGGCGTGGTGGCATGTACCTGTAGTCTCAGCTGCTCAGGAGGCTGAGGCAAGAGAATCATTTGAACCCAGGACGCAGAGGTTGCAGTGAGTTGAGATCACGCCACTGCACTCCAGCCTGGTGACAGAGCAAGAGTCCATCTCAAAAAAAAAATTAGCTGGGCATGGTGGCACATGCCTGTAATCTCAGCTACTCAGGAGGCTGAGGCAGGAGAATTGCTTGAACCCGGGAGGCAGGGGTTGTGGTGAGCCGAGATCACGCCATTGCACACCAGCCTGGGCAACAAGAGCGAAACTCCATCTCAAAAAAAGGAAAGGCTGGGTGTTAGAACCACATCTCCAAGATTCGTTTACTTCTGCAAGTCATGATGTCTGTGACCTGGCACTTGAGAACAGATTGTAACAGATAAAATACAGCTGAATTACTAAAAAGGTTTCTGCCCAGCAGTGGTAACTGTGCTGCTTGCTGTTTCCCACCAGGCAGAATTAGGTTCCTATCGAGATGGTTTCAGTTTTTCAGGCAAATACAACGTGGTCACTTTGAGCAGAGTCTTCTCAGCCCATTCTCAATAGCAACTGGCAAAAGAAGTGGTTTTAGTGGACCTAAATATTGATACTATCTTCCTTTTATTCCTCTAAGACTCCCCACCTAACAGAAAGGTACTGCAGGAATGATTCGAACTTTGGGACAGGAGACCCATTTCCAGTCTTGGCTAGATTTAAAGTTATATTGTGAAGTTGAAAAACAAAACCAAAAAAACCGTCAAAAGATACCTCCATGCACTAGCAGGAGTACAGAAATTCTGTTCCTCCATCTCCTGCCTTCCCCAGCCTCTTCCCCAACAGAACTTCTGGGAACATGCAGGTGCAACAGACCTCCTTAAAGCTGTATGGTTGGAGCTATAAAGGTGGAAAATTTGAAACCATGAGCATGTGGAAACATCTTCACAGGTGCCTTACCCATAGGACGGAGGCAGGCATATGGTTGAAATTCCCCACCACCACCACTAGATCTTACAATTTTCTACTCTTTGTCTGTGCAGGGAACATTTCTTAGCTAAGCTACAAGTGTTGGTAGTCTGTAAGCTTACCATTATTCAGTATTATTTATCTTCTTCCCTGTTGTTAAACTTCAGAGGCAAATTGCCCATACTTGTTATCTCCACCATCTCAGCATTGTTCACTCCTTTACCCCCCACCTCACTCTTGATCTGATCATTCTATTCAAATTGCACATTTCAAAGCACCAATAACCTGTGAATCCCAAAATAAAAACGATTGCTCAATTTGCATTTGTCTTGACACCCACCAGTCTCTCATCTACAGCCCCCCAATCTATCATGTTGCTAACTGGACAACACTACTTGAAACTGTTGCTTTAGTTTCTTTGATACTGTGTCTTCCTGGTTGCTTTTAACACTCTACATTCTCTTTTGCTCCTCCACTGATAAATATTCACAGCAAGTATCTGTTCCTCATTAGCTATAATGACCATAGTCTTTCTTTTCTTTTTTTAAATTATACTTTAAGTTCTAGGATACATGAGTACAACCTGCAGGTTTGTTACATATGTATACATGTGCCATGTTGGTGTGCTGCACCCATTAACTCATCATATAATGACCATGATCTTTGTAAGACTATTTGTCATTCTGCTTTTTCATTCTCTGTCATTTTTCCTGCCTGATTAGTTTTTTAAAAATCTTGTTTCTTTCTTTGAATGTCCCTTTAATCTGTCACCACCATGACCCAGAATCTCACTTACTCATGTCTGACTTGCTGCAACATCCTATTATTTAGTTTGTCTGCCTCTGTTGAACCCTAAATATTACTGCCAGATTAATTCGGCAAATTCTCCTTGCTTTAAATTACTATTTACAAAACACACGATGACTCCCCATTATCCACATAACAGTTTCTTGAGAGATAGGGTCTCATTCTGTTGCTCAGTCTGGAGTGCAGTGGCACAATCACAGATCACTGTAACCTCGAGCTCCTGGGCTCAAGCGATCCTCCCACCTCAGCCTCAAGCTGGGACTACTACAGGAACACACCACCACACCTAGCTAATTTTTAATTTTTTGTAGAGACAGGGTCTCGCTATGCTGTCAAGGCTAGTCTCAAACTCCTGGCCTCAAGCAACCCTCCCTTCTCCCCTTCCGCAAAGTGCTGAGATTACAGGTGCAAACCACTGCGCCCAGTCTATTCACACAATAAATGTCTGAGTCTGCCATTCAAGTTCCCCTACATTCCAGCCCCTCTTTACCTAGCCGAGATTTTCTATACCCAATACCAAAAGTATACAAAATGACTATACCAAAAGTATCCAAAACGATACCCAGATATCTAAGCCTCCCTATTATCAATGAGCAGCACAGAGAACCCTTGGTTTGCCCTAGACCTTCCACTTAACATTGCCAATACCACTGCGGTTCATGGTTCCCAATCCCAACAGAGCAACTGAACATGTATCATCCCTTCAAAGAACCTGTGCTCTTCAGAGTACCCACTCTTCAGAGCTATGTGGATTCTACCAGGATTACTCCACTCAAACCACAAGGCATGTGACAGGTAGGTATTGGCAAGCCAAGAAATGAAGGGTCCTCTGTTTGTGATGTCGGCATTCGAATGTTATTCCATTACAGGGGATAGAGGAGGAAGGGGAGGAAGGAAAAAGGAGGATTTCTTGTTGTTGTTATTGTTGTTGTTGTTATTCTGCTGTTGAGTGAAAGTACAAACAGAACCTGATAAACTGAACTCATTCAGTTCTTTTCAGTAAAGTAGCTCACCAGATAAAATACCCCTGGTGGTTGTCTGAATTAGAGATGAGTAAACTGATCTGCTTCTTTATTTTCAACTTCTCAAAGGCAGTTGTTCACAAGCACATCTTAGGAAACAAACTCATCTCCGTGACACTTGGCTGCAGAATAAATTGCTAATGATTAACAATACTCTTAATAAGTCAGTCACCAGTGCCTGTAATCCCAGCACTTTGGGAGGCCAAGGCAGGTGGATGGCTTGAGCTCAGGAGTTCAAGACCAGCCTGAGCAACATGGCAAAACCCCATCTTTACAAAAAAATACAAAAATTAGCTGAGCGTGGTGGTGTGCACCTGTAGTCCCAGCTACTTAGGAGGCTGTGGTGGGAAGACTGCTTGAGCCTAGGAGGTAGAGGTACCATCAGCCAAGATAGCACCACTGCACTCCAGCCTGGGTAACAGAGCCAGACCCTGTCTCAAAACAAAATCAATACTCTTAAAGGAAAATCTAAAGTTCAGGCATGAAAAGATAGGCCTGGCATGGGTTCATGAACCTGTTCACCGGGCATGGGAGATAAACGGACCACCAAGGAGCCTTTCCTTTTGAGAGTACTATTCCCCGAGCTAATGCTAGAAACTCAAGGTTCCTGATTAGATGATAAAAATTATTTATACTTTAGATATGATGCTTGTTCCCAAAACTGTAACCATATGGCCTTCCATATGGAACTTTCTTGAATTTCCATTCTCATATTTTCATTTCCTCTAAATCAGCTCATCTCTAGTCTCCTTTGTTGGGATTTCAGAATACAGTAGAGATTCTTCCCTGATGTAGCTACAAAGAAACAATTTACTTGCTATTTGTTTGTTCTCTGGCAGTGGGAACAGATTTCCACTGATCCCTCCACACCTCAGCCCCTAATGAATCTTACCTATTTCAGGAATGCCTTTGTAGTCAGCCCCATCAACACAGGTATTCTGTAACCTTAAGTAATGTGACTCGCTTAATATATTGGTTTGTGAAGTTTGTTGCTGAATTGCTGACGACTTTTTTCTATGGAAGCTATGTGATAAACGGTCGTTAGGTTCTCAGGCTAGCTCTCATGCCCATTCATCTATTCATCCATAGTACCAAAGCAGTAGTATGAAGGGGGAAAATCTTTCTGCATTCCTGAATCCCCTTGACCTAAAGGTAGGAAGGGAATGAATGGTTCCAATTTCTTCGTGTCTTTGTGTCTTTCCAGGGATTCTTTGCATATACAACTATAGTTTTATATATATAAATTTATATTATGTATATAGTTACATAGTTATATATAATTATATATAGTTGAATATGCAAAGAATATTATATATATAAATCAATGGATAAAAAGATAAATAAAATGATCTATATGTGAAGCCTTTATTTTTATTTTTTTTAATGAGACTTATTTTATGAGACTAGCATAATCCTAATACCAAAAACAAAGACACTGTAAGAAAGCTAGAGAGCAATATTCCTTATGGACATAAATGCAAGCATTAAGTTAAAAATTAGTAATTTGAATTCTGTAATATGGTAAAAGGATAATGCACTATGTCCAAGTGGTGCTTATCCCAGGAATGCAAGGTCGGTTCACAATCAGAGTAATTTACAATATTAACAGACAAAAAGAAGAAAAAAAATCTTAAAGAGATGCAGAAAAAAACATCTGACAAAAATCAACATCCTTTTCTAATAAAAATGATTTAAAAACTGGGAATACAAGACAGTTTCCTCAACCTGATAAAGAGCATCTATTAAAAACTTACAGCTAACATCCTACTTGATAAAAGGCTGAATGATCTCCTCTCAAGATTGGCAACACAGCAAAAATGTCTACACTCACTACCTCTCTTTAACATTGTGGTAGAGGTCATAGTCAGTGAAACAGACAAGAAAGAGAAATAAAAGTCATACATATTGGAAAAGAAAAAGTAAAACCATCTTTATACACAGACAACATGATAATCTATGTAGAAAATCCTGAGGAATCTATCAAAGGTAACGAGAAGTAATATGTGAGTTTCCCACGGTTTTAGGATACTAGATCAATAAATAAAATCAACTGACTTATTTCATTTAGCATAATTTCCTCAAGGTTCATCCATGTTGCGCATTGTAGGATTTCCTTCTCTTTTAAGGCTGAATAATATTACTGTGTATACTCCCTGGGATGCAAGGCTGGTTCAACATTCGCAAATCAATAAACGTAATCCAGCATATCAACAGAACCAAAGACAAGAACCACATGAGTATCCCAATAGATGCAGAAAAGGCTTTTGACAAAATTCAACAGCCCTTCATGCTAAAAACGCTCAATAAATTTGGTATTGATGGAACATACCTCAAAATAATAAGAGCTATTTATGACAAACCCACAGCTAATATCATACTGAATGGGCAAAAACTGGAAAAATTCCCTTTGAAAACTGGCACAAGGCAGGGATGCCCTCTCTCACCACTCCTATTCAACATAGTGTTGGAAGTTCTGGCTAGGGCAATCAGGCAAGAGAAAGAAAGGGTATTCAGTTAGGAAAAGAAGAAGTCAAATTGTCCCTGTTTGCAGATGACATGATTGTATATTTAGAAAACCCCATCATCTTAGCCCAAAATCTCCTTAAGCTGATAAGCAACTTCATCAAAGTCTCAGGATACAAAATTAATGTGCAAAAATCACAAGCATTCTTATACACCAGTAACAGACAAACAGAGAGCCAAATCATGAATGAACTTCCATTCACAATTGCTTCAAAGAGAATAAAATACCTAGGAATCCAACTTACAAGGGATGTAAAGGACCTCTTCAAGGAGAATTACAAACCACTGCTCAGTGAAATAAAAGAGGACACAAACAAATGGAAGAACATACCATGCTCATGGATAGGAAGAATCAATATCATGAAAATGGCCATACTGCCCAAGGTAATTTATAGATTCAATGCCATCCCCATCAAGCTACCAATGAGTTTCTTCACAGAATTGGAAAAAACTGCTTTAAAGTTCATATAGGACCAAAAAAGAGCCCGCATTGCCAAGACAATCCTAAGTCAAAAGGACAATGCTGGAGGCATCACACTACCTGACTTCAAACTATACTACAAGGCTACAGTAACCAAAACAGCATGGTACTGGTAACAAAACAGAGATATAGACCAATGGAACAGAACAGAGTCCTCAGAAATGATACCACACATCTACAGCCATCTGATCTTTGACAAACCTGAGAGAAACAAGAAATGGGGAAAGGATTTCCTATTTAATAAATGGTGCTGGGAAAATTGGCTAGCCATAAGTAGAAAGCTGAAACTGGATCCTTTCCTTACTCCTTATATGAAGATTAATTCAAGATGGATTAGAGACTTGAATGTTAGACCTAATACCATAAAAACCCTAGAAGAAAACCTAGGTAATACCATTCAGGACATAGGCATGGGCAAGGACTTCATGTCTAAAACACCAAAAGCAACGGCAGCAAAAGCCAAAATCGACAAATGGGATCTAATTAAACTAAAGAGCTTCTGTACAGCAAAAGAAACCACCATCAGAGTGAACAGGCAACCTACAGAATGAGAGAAAATTTTTGCAATCTACTCATCTGACAAAGGGCTAATATCCAGAATCTACAAAGAACTCAAACAAATATACAAGAAAAAAACAAACAACCCCATCAAAAAGTGGGCAAAGGATATGCACAGACATTTCTCAAAAGAAGACATTCATACAGCCAACAGACACATGAAAAAATGCTCATCATCACTGGCCATCAGAGAAATGCAAATCAAAACCACAATGAGATACCATCTCACACCATTAGAATGGCAATCATTAAAAAGTCAGGAAACAACAGGTGCTGGAGAGGAAGTGGAGAAATAGGAACACTTTTACACTGTTGGTGGGATTGTAAACTAGTTCAAGCATTATGGAAAACAGTATGGCAATTCCTCAAGGATCTAGAACTAGATGTACCATATGACCCAGCCATCCCACTACTGGGTATATACCCAAAGGATTATAAATCATGCTGCTATAAAGACACATGTACACGTATGTTCATTGCGGCACTATTCACAATAGCAAAGACTTGGAATCAACCCAAATGTCCATCTGTGACAGACTGGATGAAGAAAATGTGGCACACATACACCATGGAATACTATGCAGCCATAAAAAAGGATGAGTTTGCATCCTTTGTAGGGACATGGATGCAGCTGGAAACCATCATTCTTAGCAAACTATCACAAGAGCAGAAAACCAAACACCACATGTTCTCCCTCATAGGTGGGAACTGAACAATGAGATCACTTGGACTCGGGAAGGGGAACATCACACACCGGGGCCTATCATGGGGAGGGGGGAGTGGGGAGGGATTGCATTGGGAGTTATACCTGATATAAATGATGAATTGATGGGTGCTGACGAGTTGATGGGTGCAGCACACCAACATGGCACAAGTATACATATGTAACAAACCTGCACACTATGCACATGTACCCTAGAACTTAAAGTATAATAAAAAATATATATATATATTACTGTGTATACATATGTCACATTTTTTAAGTCCATTCATCTGTTGGTGAATACTTAGGTTGTTTCCACATATTGGCTTTGTGAATAGTCTATTCAGACTTCGAAAAGGGGAAATCCTATCATTTTCGACAACTTGAATGAAATTAGAGGACATTATGTTAAATGAAATAAGCTAGGCACAGAAAGACAAATACCACCTATTATTGCTTACATGTGGAATCTAACATGATCCAAATCATAGAAGCAGAGAGCACAATGGTGGTTACCAGAGGCTGGGGAGAGGAGCTAACAGGAAGATGCTGGTCAAAGGGCACAAAATTTCAGTTAGACAGGAAGAATAAATGGTATTTGAGATGATGATATGTTAATTAGCTTGATTCAATCATGCCACATTGTATACATATATCATAGCAACACTTTATAGCCCATACATATATACAATTATAATTTGTCAATATCCAGTTTAATAAGTTAGACACACATTGTCCTATACATTTCTGTTTTCTCTTAAAACAACTTGGAGATCTGTTGCATATCAGTACAATGTGGATCTGTCATGTTTTTTTAATAGCTCTATAGATATAACACAGCTTTTTTGAAAAAAAATACATCTATTGATAATTTTATAAATTGTATAATAAAGGTAAATTTAAAATTTCCTTTTCTCATTATAAAAGTAGTAAATAACAATCACAAAAGAAAAATCAAGAAATGAAAAGTATTACCCACAATCCCACTAAAACTTTGTCGGTATAGTTTTTTCAAGACAGTGTTCTTGGAGTCTGATGGATGGACATTCACACCAGAATCACCTCAGGTGCCTGTCAGATGAGCAGATTTCAGAGCACTGTCCCATACTTATTGTCAGAATTTCTTTTTTTTTTTTTTTTTTTTTTTTTTTTTGAGACGGAGTCTCGCTCTGTCACCCAGGCTGGAGTGCAGTGGCCGGATCTCAGCTCACTGCAAGCTCTGCCTCCCAGGTTCATGCCATTCTTCTGCCTCAGCCTCCCGAGTAGCTGGGACTACAGGCGCCCGCCACCTCGCCCGGCTAGTTTTTTGTAATTTTTTAGTAGAGACGGGGTTTCACCGTGTTAGCCAGGATGGTCTCGATCTCCTGACCTTGTGATCCGCCCGTCTCGGCCTCCCAAAGTGCTGGGATTACAGGCTTGAGCCACCGCGCCCGGCCTATTGTCAGAATTTCTGAGTATGGTGCGTTATTCAGTATTGTAAGATTCACAAATGAAGTTTGAAAACTATAGATGAAGACCCTTTTTTCTGCCTTAAAAAGTTTTCATTCTACCTTGTGTGAGATGGTATCTCATTGTGGTTTTGATTTGCATTTCTCTGATGGCCAGTGATGACGAGCATTTTTTCATGTGTCTGTTGGCTGTATGCATGTCTTCTTTTGAGAAATGTCTGTTCACATCCTTTGCCCACTTTTTGATGGGGTTGTTTGTTTTTTTCTTGTATATTTGTTTGAGTTCTTTTTAGGTTCTGGATATTCTGGATTTGTCATATGAGTAGATTGCAAAAATTTTCTCTCATTCTGTAGGTTGCCTGTTCACTCCGATGGTTGTTTCTTTTGCTGTGCAGAAGCTCTTTAGTTTAATTAGATCCCATTTGTCAATTTTGGCTTTTGCTGCCGTTGCTTTTGGTGTTTTAGACATGAAGTCCTTGCCCATGCCTATGTCCTGAATGGTATTACCTAGGTTTTCTTCTAGGGTTTTTATGGTATTAGGTCTAACATTTAAGTCAGAATGGCAATCATTAAAAAGTCAGGAAACAACAGATGCTGGAGAGGATGTGGAGAAATAGGAACATTTTTACACTGTTGGTGGGATTGTAAACTAGTTCAACCATTATGGAAAACAGTATGGCGATTCCTCAAGGATCTAGAATTAGAAGTACCATATGACCCAGCCATCCCATTACTGGGCATATACCCAAAGGATTATAAATCATGCTGCTATAAAGACACATGCACACGTATGTTCATTGCGGCACTATTCACAATAGCAAAGACTTGGAATCAACCCAAATGTCCATCAGTGACAGACTGGATTAAGAAAATGTGGCACATATACACCATGGAATACTATGCAGCCATAAGAAAGGATGTTTGGGTCCTTTGTAGGGACATGGATGCAGCTGGAAACCATCATTCTCAGCAAACTATCACAAGAACAGAAAACTAAACACCGCATGTTCTCACTCATAGGTGGGAACTGAACAATGAGACCACCTGGACTCAGGAAGGGGAACATCACACACCGGGGCCTATTACGGGGAGGGGGGAGGGATTGTATTGGGAGTTATACCTGATGTAAATGACGAGTTGATGGGTGCTGACGAGTTGACGGGTGCAGCACACCAACATGGCACAAGTATACATATGTAACAAACCTGCACGTTATGCACATGTACCCTAGAACTTAAAGTATAGATAATAATTTTTTAAAAAAAGTTTTCATTATATTTTGCATGCAATGCTGCATTCTTCCTTTAAAAAAATTTTTTTACAGCTAATGTTTTGTATTTTTCCATGCTACTAAATTGTCCTTGCTACTATCATTCTAATTGCCTGTGTAATACCCCACTAAATGTTTCTCTTTTTTTTGGTGGGGGGGGCTCTCTCTGTGTCACTCAGGCTGGAGTGCAGTGGTGCGGCTCACTGCAACCTCCGCCTCCTAGGTTTAAGTGATTCTTCTGTCTCAGCCTCCCGAGTTGCTGGAATTACAGGCATGCGCCACCACACCAGGCTAATTTTGTATTTTTAGTAGAGATGGGGTTTCACCATGTTGGGCAGGCTGGTCTCAAACTCCTAACCTCAGGTGATTCACCCACCTCGGCATCCCCAAATGCTGGGATTACA
This sequence comes from Piliocolobus tephrosceles, assembly GCF_002776525.5. Classification (NCBI taxonomy): domain Eukaryota; kingdom Metazoa; phylum Chordata; class Mammalia; order Primates; family Cercopithecidae; genus Piliocolobus; species Piliocolobus tephrosceles. Next base: position 132,184,557 of record NC_045436.1, read on the forward strand.
GGCTTAAGCCACCATACCCAGCCAGATGAGTATTTCTTAATTTACTTATCTGTTCATTTAGGATCTTTCCATTGTATTCATTTTTTAAAATACCACTGCAACAAATATCTTTGCTGCACGTAACTTTTCCCATATTTTGGACTACTTCCAAAAGATAAAATCATATAAGTGAAAAGACGAGGTTAAAATAAATAAATATGGTTAAGGCTCAGAATGCAAACTGCCTTCCAAACTATATTAATTTATATTTCCAGCTGGGTACAGTGGCTCACACCTGTAATCTGAGAGGCTAAGAAAGGAGGATCGCTTGAGGCTGGGAGTTCAAGATCAGCCAGGAAAACAGAAAAAAAACCATCTTTACAACAAAAAAAATTGTTTTATTAGTTAGGTGTGGTGGTGTGTGCCTATAGTCCTATCTACTCTGGAGGTTGAGAAAGGAGCACTGCTTAAGCCCGAGTTCCAGGCTACAGTAAGCTATAATTGTGCTACTACACTGCAGCCTGGGAAAGAGATTGAGACCCTGTCTCTTATAAAACAAATTCAATTTCCACTAGCAATTAATTAGTTTTTGCTGCCTCCATTTGAACTCTTTGCTTGCTAATTTAATCAGCAAAACATTATTTTTTAATTTCTTTGATTGTAAGGTAAACATTTTTCTATATGTATGTTAATTAGCATTTCTTTTTTGGTAAATTATTGATGTTATTTGACTTTTTTTTCCCATGAAGTAGCTGTTTCTACATAAATAGGATAGCTTTATTTAACCTTAAAGTTATTCCCTAAGTCATGAAGTATGAGATTCTGGGTCCCTTCAAGGTACAGCCTTCTGGTTGACTGGCACACTGCTCAGAAAGCCAATGTAGCTAAAAGCATGGACTTAGCAGTAATCTGCTGCGTACTAACTGTGTGTCCTTGGGTAAGTTACTTAAATCTTAGTGCTTCAGCTTCTTCACCTTTAAATGGCAATGGTGATAATCATGATTAATAATCAATGGTTGCTTGGATTGAATGAGTCAGTACACATAGCACCTGGCACACAGTAAGCTTAAGCACTGAATAAATGAGAGCTGTTAGCCATCCTGTAGATGTGAGCTCCAGAGGAGCAGGGATTGCTGTTTGTTGTTGCTACGCCAGTGCCCAGCTGAGAACAGACTCTCAGGGGATGTTCTTTAAATGACTAGGCCGAGAAACATTATTGAAGGCAGTAATGTGTCTGCTAAAGTGCCTGCAGTCTGCACCTTTCATTTTCCTAGGCAGTTGGAGGTAAAGATGCGGGTGGGTCAGACTGACAATGGCAGAAAGTGATAAAATTCACCTGAACTTCCTTAACACAGTGAAACAAGAGCTGCTCTGGAGTCTGCAAAGAATGGCCAGAAACTGCCTTCTGGGTCAGGACATTCCAATGGCCCAAGTTGTTTCTCTTTCCTCCCACCTGATTTCAGAGATCAGTCCTGCCCAGATGTTCTCACTAGGTTTGTCTTTGAAAGGAAACAAATGGAGGACTCTGAATCAAATTGCATTCAGAATTTAACCTGAAGAGCAATTTATTAGAACCTTTTAGGTCAACTCTCCATTTATCTTTGCCTGAGAAACTCTATAACAGTTTTGACCAGGCTTACTGAAGTATAACTTACCACCCTTTTTATGTATACAGTTCACATACATGCACAATAATGTCACCACACTGCAATCAAGGTATAAACCATTTACATCACTCCAAAAAGTTCCCTCATACTCCTTCTGTGGTCGATCCCATCCTCCATCCCCAACCTCTGGTACCCGCTGATCTGATTTCTGTCCTTATAGTTTTGCTCTCTCCCAAAAGTTACACACATGAAATCATATAGTATGGCTGCCTTTTGTGCCCAGCTTCTTGGACTCCACCTAATGCTACGGAGATTCTTCCACGTTGTTGCACATATCAGTAGCTCACTCCTTTTTATTTCTGAGTGTACAGTGCTTTGAGCAATTAAAAAATTATCTCCTGTACCAGCAAAAGTATATGTCTGAAGCTTCCTATTTTTATAGAAGCTCTACGAGTGTCAGAATGCCCACTAGATACAAAGGCCAGGCAGTGGCTCACACCTGTAATCCCAGCACTTTGGGAGGTTAAGGTGGATGGATCACTTGTGGCTAAGAGTTCGAGACCAGCCTGGGCAACATGGTGAAACCCTGCCTCTACTAAAAATACAAAAAAATTATCTGGGCGTGGTGGCATGGGCCTGCAATCTCAGCTACTCAGGAAGCTGAGGCATGATAATCATTTGAACACAGGAGGTGGAGGTTGCAGTGAGCCAAGATTGTGCCATGGCACTGCAGTTTGGGTGACAGAGTGAGACACTGTCTCAAAAAAAAAAAAAAAAAAAAAAAAAAAACAGATACACACAAAGAACCTGCATAACTTAGAAAATAACAGAAAGATATCATGGATCTGTAACTTGCTGAGTGCTTATTGCAGTGTTCCTGAATTATACAGATATCTTTTCTCATTGTATTGAGAAATAAAAATGTAAAAGCAATTTGGTCCCATTAGGAAATGTCATAAAACAAAACTTTTAAAAGTGCTTCATAAAAATAAAATGAAGCAATCAAACTAGATAAAAATTGTTACTTTTTTTTTAACATAAGGAGACTCTACATGAACAAAGGATAGATTGGTTTATTTACTCATCTCCTTTGAGATTGTTAAAGGACAAGCATCAATTTCACATTACAAATGATATTCAGTTGAGTAAATCAAAATGTTTTACACAAACCATCTCATCAATCTGCACATCTGTGCTGTATGAGGAAAAATATTATGTATCGATATTTTTAGCTTTTCTTCAAAAGACAGGGTCTCAACTATGTTGCCCAGGCTGAATATTTATACCTTTAAAATTGAGTCATTGTCAGAAGTTGAATGTCTTACTCTATATTTTTCTCTCCTTGGAACGTCCTGAAGGCAGAGACTCATTTTCCTCATCTACCTGGCACAGAGAAGATGCTCATGAAGCATCTCCTAAGGCTGAAAGAGGTCGCAGAATAGCATGGGGGTGAAGAGGCCATGCCCCAGAGCAGAGTCGCCAGATCACAGCCCATTGGTCACATCTTGCCCACAGCCTATTTTTGCAAGCAAGATTTTACTGATGACAGCCATGCCCATTCATTAAAGTAATGCCTACACTGTTTTTCCTCTGTAACAGCAGAACTGAGTACTTGTATCAGAGACCACTTGGCCCAAAAGCCTAAAACATTTACCATCTGGCCCTTTACAGAAGAAGTTTGCCAATCCCTATCTCTAAGGCAGATCACTGTACCTCGACCAACAAATTAAACAACATTTTGGCTGATTATTTCTAAATTGAAAACTGTTGCTAGAATTTAAACTCCTTGACAGGTGGGATGTTGAATGCTTCATCTTTGCTGTCCCCCACTGTGAAAAGCACAGTACAAAACCTTGGACAAGGCAGGCTTCAATAATTATATGCTACATTGGAAAGTGAAGTTGTACCAGGTGGACTCCAAGTGAATGATTTATCTGTATTAGCCTTGGCTCTTAACTACTTACTTGTTTCAAGGGATATTATGGAAAAGAAAGAATTGTGAAGGTTAAATACAAATGATTCAATTTAAAAATTCAAGCCCATCCAGGCATGGTGGCTCATGCTTATAATCCCAACGCTTTGGAAGGCCAAGGTGCGAGGATCGCTTGAGATCAAGAGTTCAAGACCAGCCCAGGCAACATAGCCAGACCCCCCCATTTCTTAAATAAATTAAAACAAACAAACAAACAACAACAACAACAAAAACCAAGAATTAGCAGGGGCATGGTGGTGCACATCTATAGTCCTAGCTACTTGGGAGGGTGAGGCAAGAGAATCCCTTGAGCCTAGGAGTTTGAGGTTACAGGGAGCTATGACTGTACTCCTGCACTCCAGCCTGGACAACAAAGTGAGACCCTGTTTCTAAAACTAATAATAATAATAATAATTTAAAAAAATAAAAATTTAAGCCTAATAATAAAAATCTACCCATCTCTGATCCAACATTGTGCTATTCACCGAAGTGGTACTTGTGGTCTCACCTGCCCTGGTTAGGCTGTGGTCAACATTAGCTAAAAGAATGCACAAGCAAAATGGTGCCAAAGCACAATTCACTTTGGGAGGCCAAGGCAGGTGGATCATTTGAGGTCAGGAGTTCGTGACCAGCCTAGCCAACATGGTGAAACCCCATCTCTACTAAAAATACAAAAATTAGCTGGGCATGGTGGCACGCACCTGTAATCCCAGCTAATTGGGAGGCTGAGACAGGAGAATCACTTGAAACCAGGAGGCAGAGGTTGCAGTGAGCCAAGATCATGCCACTGCACTCCAGCTTGCTCAACAGAACAAGACTCCAACTCATAAAAAAAAAAAAAAAAAAAACAAAAAAAAAAAAAAAAGCTCTTTGGCAAGGTGCAGTGGCTCACGCCTGTAATCCCAGCACTTTGGGAGGCTGAGGCAGGTGGATCACCTGAGGTCAGGAGTTCGAGACCAACCTGGCCAACGTGGTGAAACTCCATCTCCACTAAAAACACAAAAATAGCAGGGCGTGGGGTAGTGGTGTCGGGTGCCTTTAATCCCAGCTACTCGGGAGGCCGAGGCAGCAGAATCTCTTGAGCTCAGGAGGCGGAGGCTACAATGAGCTGAAATTGTGCCACTGCACTCCAGCCTGGGTGACACAGTGAGACTCCATCTCAGGGAAAAAAAAAATTAAGAGTTTAAAAATGAAGATATTTAATTTGCTAGTAATGTGAATAGTCTGGTGGGCATGTAATCATTCTCAAGCCCCAAACTACATCAATCTGGGTTGCTTTTCTTTTTTCCTTAACCTCAAACACCAGAATGAAACAGTTCTTTCTTTCCACAAGCCCTCCTAATTTTACACATTGCCTAAACACGTAAATTTATACAAAAGCAAAATGTTATTTTAGTTCTTTCTGATAGAATCAATTTCATTAAGTGATCTTCCTATAAAAACAAACATCTCACACTGAGTTACCCCTTCAAATCCATAGACTGAGAACTAGTTATTACCATTACCAAGAATAATGAACACTTTTCAGTTAATTATTTTCTTTAAAGACAAATCTTTATTTGTCTTTAACTACAAATCTTATTTAGGATGAGGAATATTTCTGTAGTTTTCTTACTATATCCAGAATGCCCAGATAAACCCTTTATGTGGAATGCTTTATCATCTTCTGCATCTTCCTCCTGCACTGGTGAACAGGTTCAAGATAAAAGGCACTGAGGAAATACGCACAAGGTATTCCAGCCTATTAACGAAGTGCAGGAGGTTCAAATGGCAGGGGTCCAGGGAACAAGGAGCACTGAGCAGGAAGCTGGACCAGAGGCAAATGTGAACCGACTCAGAGTTTATCACGTAACAGGTGTGCACGTGCACATCAAATCATTTATTTGTTTAACACCTGGGAAAGGTAGGCATGACTGTCCTCACTTTACTGATTAAGAAACTGGGACTCCCAAGGTTTAAGCAGCTTGCCCAAAGACCCATAGCTGATGGGGCAAAAGCCCAAGTCAAACCTGCATTCAGTGCATCATCTCTTTATTTAGTGCCCTTAACGATCCATCATGCAGCATCTGCCTTCTGCAGACAGGAGGCGAGGGTCTGTTCATACTAACATAAACTTTATAAATAGCCTGATTTAAAAACCAGGTAGTGGCCAGGCACGGTGGCTCACATCTGTAATCCCAGCATTTTGGGAGGCTGAGGCGGGCAGACTGTTTGAGCTCAGGAGTTTGAGACCAGCCTGGGCAACATGGCGAGACCCTGTCTCTACAAAAATATACAAAAATTAGCCAGACGTGGTGGCACATGCCTGTAATTCAAGCTACTCAGGAGGCTGAGGCAGGAGAATTGCTTGAACTCAGGAAGTGGAGGTTGCGGTGAGTGGAGATCGCGCCACTGCACTCCAGCCTGGGCGACAGAGTGAGACTTTGCCTCCAAAAAAAAAAAAAAAAAAAATCAAAATACGGGAGTGACTTAGCTAGGATTTTTCTGGTATAACTGCTTACACTAGACAAATATGCATTAAGTTTTAGAAAAAAATTCCAATGAAAGTCATTTTTGGCCCGGCACAGTGGCTCACGGCTGTAATCCCAGCACTTTGGGAGGCCGAAGTGGGCAAATCACCTGCGGAATTCAAGACCAGCCTGACCAACAGGGAGAAACCCCATCTCTACTAAAAATACAAAATTAGCCGGGTGTGGTGGCGCATGCCTGTACCAGTTATTCAGGAGGCTGAGGCAGGAGAATCGTTTGAACCCGGGAGGCGGAGGTTTCGGTAAGCCTAGATCACGCCATTGCACTCCAGCCTGGACAACAAGAATGAAACTCCGTTTCAAAAAATAATAATATAATAAAGTCATTTTTAATATTTTAATATTTTTAAACCCAAGGAGATGAGACTGTAGGTACTATGTAGGACCATGCCCAGCAGATTACAGGGGGTCAGAAGAGACTATTGTTTTTTGTTTTGTTTTGTTTTGTTTTGAGGAGTTTTGCTCAGTTGCCCAGGCTGGAGTGCAGTGGCGCGATCTCGGCTCACTGCAAGCTCTGCCTCCTGGGTTCATGCCATTCTCCCACCTCAGCCTCCCAAGTAGCTGGGACTACGGGGGCCCACCACCACACCCGGCTAATTTTGTTTTGTATTTTTAGCAGAGACAGGGTTTCACCGTGTTAGCCAGGATGGTCTCGATCTCCTGACCTCGCGATCCGCCCGCCTCGGCCTCCCAAAGTGCTGGGATTACAGGCGTGAGCCACCATGCCCAGCCGTGACTATTGGTTTAGCACTGACGACCACAGCATTTGGACAGCGCAATTATGCACAGAAAGGTTGTATAATAGCTGTACTACAGAGACTCACTCCATAAATGTATAAATTTTTATTTATCAATCAATAAAAGAGACCCGTTCCCAAGAAACAGTAAAAATGTACTAGAGATATAGTAGTCAGTGCTAGAATGTTTTCCCCTGTGAATACTTTTCCTTCAAGTAACTTTTTCTTCCTTTTTATAACTTTATAACAGGACTTGAGGAGTGATTCCTCCCCAGAGGGGTGAGACATCGTCACAACACTGTAAAGTAATAACTGCCATCACATAACATACAACATGCAACCACTCTGGCATGGGACAACCGGGAAATGCTCCACAGGGAAAATGATTTGAAGTTGGGAGATGAAGAAAGAGTCCAATTCTTGCCACATGGGAAAGTGTAAAAGGAGAAAAGAGCATTTAAAGGCTCAGGGAAGAAAGCGTGCAGGCTTGTATTGCTCTGGAGTTCACAGGTCAATGCTGAAAATGCTGTGCTCTAAGATCTGTGCTGAAATAGTTCTCTACCTTTCATCAACAGGCAAATTCAGAATTCAGCCAGGATCCTTAAAGAGCTGATTGATGTCCACGTCAGCTCTGTGACATCACCCTGACAGATACGGCTGTTTGCTGTCACCTTCTGACACACAGTCTCCTCTCTGTGTTGATATATCATCGCCAACACGACAGCCAGCCATAAAGGTAAGGCATTATTTTGCCCTAAAACAAATATCAGGCTGGCAGTCTTCTGCTGAGATTTAGCACCGTCTACAAAATACTCATAAAATGGTTGCCAATTGAGGTGCAATAATTACAACTCCTCAGAAATATGCTATTTTGAGATTAAGGAGAGAGCACAAACAAGGTCTACCTTGACGGAAGAAAGCAAGAACTTGCTTGATGATATTTGTTCTTTCCTTTAGAGGAATTTTATATATATATATAAAATTATGTATATATATACAAATTTATATATATATATAAAATTTTATATATATATATAAATATATAATGTTTATATATATATATATAAACATTAATTTATTTACAGCATTTTCTGTAAGGGTCAAGAGATTTTCAAGCAAAAGCACTATTTCGGCAAAACTGAATGTAAACCAGCCTTTCATTTCCAGAAAGCTACCCCTGCATGATCTGAACACTGAAAAGAACATATATACATCAGAACCATGGGCACAACACAGAGATACAGAACATTTGGTATTTCTACTTGATCTGTGGAAAAGGGATTCTTCCCACTGGTGTCAGCAACCAAATCTGGAGGCCTCAGTATGAGCAGTTGTTTTAGGACTGCAAGAATGCATCCATGCATATGTATTTATTTATAATTTGCCTCACTCTTTATGGATCTGACATAGCTTTCGGCAGGTACATATGTAACCAAATAACAGTAAAACATTGGTAGAAATTAAAAAATCCAGACAGGGAAAATATAAATGAGAGTAGAAATTCAAGACAACTAACATGAAAGACACACACATGCCATCACTGAAGTTTGACTCTGGGTCCCCAGGTACTCACAATGAAAAGAGAGGCCCAATTAGTCCCAGCCTTCTCATCAGCAAAAAGGAAGAGGCATACAGTGCCTTAGGAAGACAAAGTTATCCTGGCCCTGAATTTTAAAAGGAAGTTCTCAAACAGAGCATTCTTCAAACAACACTGAAATGGGACTCCCCTGAAAACCTCTGTAATAAATGCAATAACTGACTCCATACGGTTTTCTTTCATAGTATCATCCTTGACTTAAAAAAAACAGCATAGTGTAAAACATAAAACACCAACTCCATGAAGGTGATTCTTTAGGCAACCCACTAAGATGATTTTGCTCAGCGATGTTATTTGCTAGCTGACTGATAAGAAATTCAAAAAACAGTGGATGGATGACATTTCCTCCAGTCAATCTTCCAGAGTGTAGACACTCATCCATTCATTCACTCATTTGTTCCTTCATTTCTTGATCTTCTCCTAGATATTAGGAATCAAGTTAGGTGCTATGGATCTAAAAGCATATGAAGACATAATCCCAATTGTTAACAACCTCATTAGTAAACTTTAATTTTCTTTTTAGTTTTAAATTTTTTGCAGAGATGGGATTTTGCTATGTTGCTCAGGTTGGTCTAGAACTCCTGGCCTCAAGTGATCCTCTCACCTTGGCCTCTCAAAGTGCTGGGATTACAGGTCCTTTGATTTTCAAAGATTCTTTTTTCCATCAGGAATCTTATCGCCATAAATTTTTACTGCAACTCTTCGTGGCAACTTGAAAAGGATGATACAATATTTACCAGACTTTAATGAAAGCATTTATTACATAATATCATTCTTTGTCTTTTTAATTTTTTTCTCCACAAGGTTTATCATATTTACTAGTTTATTTGACAAATATTGATTAAGTGCCCATTATTTCCAGGCACTGTTCTTGGCACTGAGTTACAGCCATGAAAAACAGCAACAAAAAATCCCTGCCCTTATACAGAACATACATTCTAGTGGTAATATGTACCAGGCAGAGTTCTAAAATAATTACATATAGTAATTCATGTAACCCTCATAATAACCCAAAGGATAAGGTGCTATTACTGTTTCGATTTTACAGATCAGAAAGCTGAGGCAAAGTAAGCTTAAATACCAAAGTAATACGACTATTAAATGTAGAACAGATATTTAAACTCAGGCAGTTTGGTCCTAGAGTCCATGTACCTAAGCACTGCAGTGACTATCCCTAACAGCTCAGGAAATACCTGGTTGAATGAATGAAGAGAGGAGGAAGAAAGGCTAGAGAAGAAGACAGGAAAAATGTTGTAAAGATTAATCAAACCCTTACATTTTGCAGAAAACTCGAATGGTCACAAAGTAATTTCAAACGAAATGTTACTGAAGCTTCATTACCACTCTCTGCAGCATGTATTCTGATTCTCATTATTCAGAGAAGAAAACTGAGCCCAGAGCCTGTCCTGGTCACACGGTGGTAAAGTCAGATCTCCTATGCTCTTTCTAACACACCTGAGAAGCAGCAACAGCCAACTCTGCTGGAGGTGCCCAGCAAAGGCTCTCAGAGGAAGGGCCACTGAACTGCACCTTGAAGACAATGACTGGGATTTTAAAGTCACAACATTCGGCCGGGTGCGGTAGCTCATGCCTGTAATCCCAGCACTTTGGGAGGCCAAGGCAAGTGGATCACTTGAAGTCAGGAATTCAAGACCAGCCTGGCCAACATGGCAAAAACCCCATCTCTACTAAAAATACAAAAATTAGCTGGGCATGGCATGGTAGGCCACACGTAATCCCAGCTACTGGGAGGCTGAGGCATGAGAATCGCTTGAACCCAGGAGGTGAAGGTTGCAGTAAGCCAGGATCACACCACTGCACTCCAGCCTGGGCGACAGAGCAAAACTCTGTCTCAAAAAAAAAAAAAAAAAAAAAAAAGTCACGACATTCCAGAAGACTAAGCAAATCAAGAAAACCAAAGTGCTAGGCAAGTAGTATTAACTCAATACATATTTGAAATACATTTCTTCCCATAGGTTCACAAATCAGAATGCTGATACCGAAGGCAAATTTGAATGAAAAGACCTTCTCAGGTCCTTAGATATCAATGGATAGGTCCAGCTAGTTATCACAATTAGTATCCCTTTAAAATTTTAGTTATTTGCAAATATGCTATTCCTACACAAACTGTATTCTATACAGTTTATTACTAATTCGTATGCAGCACTGCTGTCCTCAAAAAGCATGCACACAAATGTTTCAACCAAAAACTTCTGCTCATTCTTGCATTTCCTTGAGTGAGGGCCCCGGAGCTAGACAGTGTAGGTTTGAAATCTGGCCTGGGCCTCAGTTTGTTCATCTGTAAAATGGGAGCAACAATAATCCTGATAGGATAGTTAACGGGGATTCAATCGATGTAGAAGGGTTAAAACAGTACCTGGCAAATAGTTGCATTTAGTAAATGTCTGCCAATGCAATGTCTTGTATTATTTTTTCCAAATACTCAATTTCCTTCCTGGTTCCCCATGTATCCCCAGAATATCACCTGATATACCCCCGGGTTCCATGTCATTTTCAGGATCCTACGAGAGGACTATTTAGGTCAACCCATTGACAACAGGGTTGGCCATGTCACTTGCCTCGGCCAACAGCATGTGAGAAAACATGAAATACGCAATGTCAAAGCAGAAATTTTAGGAGCCACTGCATGTGTCCACTGACTCTCTCTTTTCCCTTAGACATGAGCATAGTATGTACCAAATAGAGGCCCCTCCTTCAGCTTGGATCCTGGAATGAAAAGACCTAGGGAACAGTAGCAGATCCAATGCCAATCTGCCACAGACATACAATGTGGGCAAGAAACAAACCTCTGTTTTTGCAAGCCACTAAGATTTGGGGGCTATTTATTGCCACAAAATAACTGCCTAAAAGGGCTGCTGTTATTATGCTGATGATGATTGAACTGAACTGCAATTTTAACACAAAACATTTAGTTTTGAAAAACTTGTAAAAAATCAATAGATAAAAAAAATCCCAAGTTTTCACAACAGATTTCTTACGACAGATGTCATAAGAACTGGTCTAAAATATCTCTTAGGTATTTGGTCAAATACCTCATAGAAAAGTGAGTAACTGGATTCCTCTTCTTTATTGCTGCTTCTTTTTTCCTCCATCTAGCAACTGTGTCCCCTAACAAAACCTTCTAAAAGACAATGATGAGCATCTCTGCTGACTCATTTTCCCACTCTACATATTTATCCTCCTTGGGACCCATGATTTACAAGATGGAAAATGGAAGTCAGGAGACTGGCTTTCAAAGGTCTCTTGTGACCTAAATATCCTTATAAAAACAAGCTATTTTTTATTTTAAAGATAAGGGAATTCATAATACAGATTTCTTCATAGTTTATTAATAGATTCTCAGATTCTGTTTTCCTGTCTCACCCCTTTGTACTTTCAGAGAAAATTAGCTTACATAAATCATTTGATTCTCTTACACCAACAATGGTATTTACTTATTTATTTACGGCAGGATTTCACTCCTGTTGCCCAGACTGGAGTGCAATGGGGTGATCTTGGCTCACTGCAGCCTCTGTCTCCTGGGCTTAAGCTATCCTCCTGCGTTAGCCTCCCAAGTAGCTGGGACTATAGGTGCCTATCACTGAGCCCTGCTAATTTTTGTATTTTTGGTAGACACGGGGTTTCGCCATGTTACCCAGGCTAGTCTCAAACTCCTGGGGCTCAAGTGATCCACCCGCCTCAGTCTCCCAAAGTGCTGAGATTACAGGAATGAGCCACCATGCCCGGCCAACAATTATACTTTAATTTTCTTCTCCATACCTCAAAAAGGCTGCAGATCCTCCTTTAGGCAATTGCACCATGTTCATTCCTGGTGGTATTAAGCACTGAACCACTGTGACTCTCTTCTAATAGTCTGTTTGCACTCTGGCACAAGTTAGTCCAAGCTGCTATTCTAATAGAAAGAAAAATAAGCAAGTAAATAACCAAGTGCCTAGTTAAGTACTAGGAAGGAAGGAAACAGGATTTTGATAGTGAATAATGAGGTATGGGCTGAGATAAACGTAACTTGCATAATCGGGGAAGACCCATCTGAGTAGGGGGCAATTCAGATGAGTGTAGCTATGTAAAGGGCAAAAGGACACCTGTTCAGGTGAAGCTCTGAGGGAGAAAAGGGCTCAGAATGTCTAAGGAACCAAAAGAAGTGATGTTTCCCTTGCTTGTCTACCTTTCAGCAAGAGAAAGAGGAACATGAGATGTGGCTGAAGAAATACAAGTCAGATCATGGGGTACTTTACATTTCATTTTGAGAGGAATTACAAGGAATTGCAGAGAATTTTAAGCAAGGACATGACATGCTCTGATTTTCATGGCTAAAAGATGCGTGGACATGGACTAGATGAAGCGAGAGTGGTGAAAGCCATGAAGAGGCTAGTGGCAGCACCAGGAGGAAGGAGGACTCAGCCAAGAGGATTTGGAGAGAAGCGTGAAGACATACACTGCATCTTGGAGGTAAAATATAGAAAATTTGCTGACAGAGTGAAGCTGGGGGTGGTGGAGAAGACCGCAAAGAATAAGGGCTGACATGAAGGTTTCTGACCTGAAGGATGAGGGTGATGATGCAGTTTACTGAGATGGAGATGACTAGAGAAGGAATCTTGTTAATAAATGAAGTCAGAAATTGCATTTTTTGGCCGGGCGTGGTGGCTCAAGCCTGTAATCCCAGCACTTTGGGAGGCCGAGACGGGCGGATCACGAGGTCAGGAGATCGAGACCATCCTGGCTAACACGGTGAAACCCCGTCTCTACTAAAAAATACAAAAAACTAGCCGGGCGAGGTGGCGGGAGCCTGTAGTCCCAGCTACTCGGGAGGCGGAGGCAGGAGAATGGCGGGAACCCGGGAGGCGGAGCTTGCAGTGAGCTGAGATCCAGCCACTGCACTCCACCCCGGGCGACAGAGCGAGACTCCATCTCAAAAAAAAAAAAAAAAAAAAAATTGCATTTTTTTCCCCCAAGATCAAGTCTCACTCTGACACCCAGGCTGGAGTGCAGTGGCGTGATCCTAGCTCACTGCAGCCTTCGCCTCCCAGGCTCAGGTGATTCTCCTGCCTCAGCCTCCTGAATAGCTGGGATTACAGGCATGCACCACCATGCCCAGCTAATTTTGTACTTTTAGCAGAGATGGGGATTTCATCATACTGCCCAGGCTGGTCTCGAACTCCTGACCTCAGGTGATCCACATGCCTCGGCCTCCCAAAGTGCTGGGATTACAAGCATGAGCCACTGCGCCTGGCCAGGAATTGTATTTTGAACAAATAAAATTTAAGATTCCTATAAGATATCCAACTGGAAGTAATCAGGTGGGCAACAGAAAAGACAGGGAAGGAATTCAGATGAGAGATCTGAGCAAGCAATAAATCTTCCCTCCTACAGGTGAAGAGGGCATTCCCATGGGAAGATGACTTAGCACAGGATGTCAGTGCCAGAAAGTAAAGATATTATACATGAAAAAGGGTGACATATCAAAAAGTCAAAGCCAGCTTGAAGTGCCTCTCACTGGCCAAAAATACTTCATTTTATTTTATCTTTTTAGAGACAGGGTCTCACTCTGTCGCCCAGGCTGGAGTTGCAGTAGTGCAGTCACAGCTCACTGCACCCTTGAACTCCTGGGTGCAAGAGAACCTCTCTTTGGACAGATACTGCATTAACTTTTTTTTTTTTTTTTTTAAGAAAGAGAGATTCTCCCACCTCAGCCTCTGCAGTAGCTGGAACTACAGGTGTGTACCACCATGCCCAACTAATTTTTTTTTTTCCTTTTTTTGTAGAGACAAGGCCTTGGTATGTTATCCGGGCTGGTCTCAAACTCCTGGTCTCAAGTAATCCTCATGACTCGGCCTCTCAAAATGCTAGGATTTCAGGAGTGAGCCACCACACCTGGCAAAAAATATTTATTACAAAGAGAAAAAACTATTTGCGGCTGGGTGCGGTGGCTCACGCCTGTAATCCCAGCACTTTGGGAGGCCGAGTCGGGTGGATCACGAGGTCAGGAGATCGAGACCATCCTGGCTAACATAGTGAAACCCCATCTCTAGTAAAGAAAAATACAAAAAATTAGCTGGGCATGGTGGCAGGCGCCTGCAGTCTCAGCTACTCAGGAGGCTGAGGCAGGAGAATGGCGTGAATCCGGGAGGTGGAGCTGGCAGTGAGCCGAGACCATGCCACTGTACTCCAGTCTGGGTGACAGAGCAAGACTCCATCTCAAAAAAAAAAAAAAAAGGAAAAAACTATTTGCCCAGTGCCAAAGCTCAGCAGTCACCCCCTTAATCAAGTGTTCAAAGTTAACATCATCAATGATGGATGACTCAAAATCATCAGCCACCTGATAGGGTGCAATGAGAACACAGATCCTCTTCTGTAAGATTCCTGGGAAAATAACTGACTTGCAGCTAATCATGAGAGAAAACAACAGCCAATCGTAACCTGAGAGAGATGCAACAAAATAAGTGGCGCATAATCTGCAAAAGTGTGAAGGTCATCACAGTCAAAGAAGGGCTGAGGAATGGTTCCAGATTAGAGACCACAGAGGCATGGCAACTAAACACAACATGCAACCTGAACTGAATCTTTTTGTTATAAAGGTCATGATTCAGAGAAGTAGCAAAACTTGTATGAGGTTTGTAGATTAAACGGCAGCAAAGTAATAATGTTAATTCCTTGTTTTTTGTTGGCTGGATTATGAATATCTAGGAGAATATCCTCACTCATAGAAAACACAAACTATTCTAAGATATTAAAGTATCTAGTTGGCAACTTGCTCTTAAATGGCTCAGGAAAAAACATTATTTGTATTGTATTTGCAGCTTTTCTGTAAATCTGAGACTGTTTAAAAAAAGGCAATGAGTGATAATAATATGCCTATGCATCAGACTGGTAAACATTAGAGGCCTGACCAATACCAACTATTTGTGAGGATATGAAGTAATGAAAACCCTCATACAGGCCAGGTGAGGTGGCTCACGCATGCAATCCAAGCACTTTGGGAGGCGGAGGCGGGTGGATTGCCTGAGGTCAGGAGTCCAAGACCAGCAGCCTGGCCATCATGGCAAAACCCCGTCTCTATAAAAATTACAAAAATTAGCTGGGCTTGGTGGCGTGTGCCTGTTGTCCCAGCTACTCGGGAGGCCGAGGCAGGAGAACTGCTGGAACCCGGGAGGCGGAGGTTGTAGTGAGCTGAGATCATGTCATTGCAGTCCAGCCTGGGCGACAGAGTGACACTTCGTCTCTAAAAATATATATACGTATAAAAAAAAGAAAACCTTCATACAGAGCTGTTTAGAGTGAAAACTGGAAGAACCATTTTAGACAACTGTTTGGCACTATCTAACAAAACTGAAGACACACATCCTCCATGACTCAACAACTGCACTCCTGGAGAATCTCTTGAATATGAGCACCAGGATGTTCATAGCAGCCCTGTTTGTAAGAATCAAAAACTGAAAATAACTTAAATATCTATCAATAGCAGACTAGGTCAATTGTTTATGTAGTGGACTACCATACAGTAATGCAAATGAATTAATTACAGCAACATTCACCAACAAGGATGGATGTCAAATGCAATGTTGAATGAAAGAAGCAAGATACAACCATGTAATAAAGTTCAAAACTATATTGTTTAGCTGGTAATACTTTAAGGTAATTATTATCACAAAAGTCAAGACAGTAGGGGGTGGGAAGGGAAGAAATTACGATGGGGAAGATGCACAGCGGGTAGGTGTGGTTTCTGGATGCTGGCAATGTTTCATTTCTTGCCACCTAGTGGCTCCGTGAGGGCTCATTTTACCACTATTTGCTAGAGAGTAAATATATAATCTGTGTGCTTTCTGGATGTAATATTTCATAACTGTAAAGCTCCTAAAAATGATTGCTTCTATTTCCTGGATGCTTATTGTGTGCCAGCTACTACACTAAGCACATGTACATGTTTTATCCTATTTAAAGTTCTCAAACCTATGGCCGGGCGCGGTGGCTCAAGCCTGTAATCCCAGCACTTTGGGAGGCCGAGAAGGGCGGATCACGAGGTCAGGAGATTGAGATCATCCTGGCTAACATGGTGAAACCCCGCCTCTACCAAAAAAAATACAAAAAGCTAGCCGGGCGAGGTGGTGGGCGCCTGTGGTCCCAGCTACTCGGGAGGCTGAGGCAGGAGAATGGCGTGGACCCGGGAGGCGGGGCTTGCAGTGAGCTGAGATCCGGCCACTGCGCTCCAGCCTGGGCGACAGACCGAGACTCCGTCTCAAAAAAAAATAAAGTTCTCAAACCTATGAGGCAGTACTATTACTATTTTCTCCCTTTTACATATGTACAAAGTGAAGTTTCATGACATCTAACATCATGGCACTAACAAATGGGGACATGAATCTATTTTAGGCTGACTTCAGAGCTTCCGAATGTAACCACTAAGTGGTTTTCAATTATTACTTTGATTGATCTCTATGTTTCAATGCGTGCTTTAGAATTTGGGTTTCTTGAAGGTTTTCTCTGTAAGTTCTCATAGCATTTAACATACTGCTTTGTAAGTGAGGCTTGATGAATATTGTTGACTACCTGAACAATTTGTCATTTCTAGAACAGAATAGATTCTTGGGTAATATTTTTCAGTCCTTCAATCAACATGGAGAGACTGAGTTTTCAATTATAAGGCAGAAGTCTTTAAAAAGTCATCAAAACTAGGAAAACACTCATGCTGAAACCAAAGTTAAGAGATTTACATGACTTTGACATCAAGAATGCACACAAGTACGTTACAGCAATCTCCAGGAGACCAATGGACTTGAGATAGCAACCCACGCACAGCTCATCTGAAAGAATTATGTGTAGCCATAAACATTCAAACCAGCTCTGAAAATCAGGCTTTTGCACTTGACAAAGTTCTATTGAGACTATTTCACTGTACTATACTTTGAACAAAAATCACTGCTTTTAATTTATTGGCTTTGAAATTATACAGTGTGCTTCTCCCCCCAAACCTCTACATTTTGTTTGGCTCAAACATTATTTCATTTATTTCCCATTTTTCAGGAGTTTTATGTGCAGATCTACAGATAAGCACATGTAGGAAATTTAAAAGGAACTGAATAAAGAAACGCCACAAAAGAAATCTTCGTTTCTTGCAATTTCTATTACTACTCTCAAACTAGAATTTGAAGAGTTTGAGAATTTTATCTTTCTTCGTGAAGGGCTAGATCTCTGTACTGATTTGTAGTATAATACAGCAATAGACTTCATCTCCTATTTAACTCTAATCAGTTTTATGATGGCATAGAAACAGAGTTGGGATCAATTGGCAGCACTGGCCTAGCAAGAGGGTGGGGGAGGGGAGAGTGGCAGTAGTGGTGCTAGAGAAAAGAGGAAAAAGACAGGGATCTCACTGTTTCATTCTTGCCATAGACAGAAAATATACGTTTACATACATTTATTAAATTCTAAGGACAGGCTGGGCATGGTGGCTCACGCCTGTAATCCCAGCACTTTGGAAGGCCAAGGCAGGCAGATCACCTGAGGTCAGGCGTTCGAGACCAGCCTGGCCAACATGGTGAAACCCCATCTCTACTAAAAATACAAAAATTAGCTGGGCGTGGTGGTGCAAGCCTGTAATCCCAGCTACTCAGGAGGTTGAGGCAGGAGAATTGCTTGAACCTGGGAGGCGGCGGTTGCAGTGAGCTGAGATCACACCATTGCACTCCAACCCGGGCAACAAGAGCGAAACTCCTCACCCAGCCCCACAAAAAAAAATCTAGGGATAAACGTCACTACAGTTGAAATAGGAAATTTAACTTAAGAATCTGATCAATTCAGCAGAAGGTAGGAAAGAAAATAAACTGAACAATAAAGAATATGAAATCCTTACAAATGAAAAACATAAATAACACAAGGAACAATAACAAATATAAAAAGTTGTGCAACATCATTAGCCATTGGGGAAATACATACCAAAAGTACAATGAGCTCCAGGCACAGTGGCTCATGCCTGTAATCTCAGCACATTGGGAGGTCAAGGCAGGGGACTGCTTAAGGCCAGGAGTTCAAGACCAGCCTGGTCAACATAGTGAGACCCCATCTCCACAAAAATTAAAAATAAAATTAGCCAGGCACGGTGGTACACACCTGTAGTCCCAGCTCCTCAGGAGGCTGAGGTGGGAGGATCCCTTGAGCCCCACAAGTTTGAGGCTGCAGTGAGTAATGATCAAACCACTGCACTCCAGCCTGCGCAACACAGGGAGACCCTGTCTCTGAAAAAATTAAAAATTAAAAAAAAAAAAGTACAATGAGATACCACTTCATATCCACTAGGATAGTACACTTGCTAAGGCTGCCATAACAACCTTAGTACTGGATGCTAACCTTAGACAGACTGGATATCTTAAACAACAGGAATTTATTTTCTCACAGTTTTGGAGATGGAAGTTCATGATCAAGGTGTTGGCAGGTTTGGTTTTTCCTGAGGCCTCTCTCCTTGGCTTGCAGACAGCCACCTTCTTGCTGCTTCTTCACACGGCCTTTTCCCTGTGCCTGTGCATCCCTGTGTCTCTGACTTTTCTTATTTTAAGGACACAAGTCATACTGGGTTAGGGCCCAACCCTACTACCTCATTTAACTCTAATTACTTCCATTATGGCCCCATCTCAAAATAATAGTCGCGTTAGCAATTAGGGCTTTATCGCATGAATTTTGGGGAACACAAGCACATAACAGATGGCTATAACGAAAACAACAGGCAAGAACAAGAGTTGGTGAGAATGTGAAAAAATAATAACCCTCATACATTGCTGGTGGGACTGTAAAATGGTGCAACAAACTTTGGAAAACAGTCTGCCAATTTCTCAAAAGGTTAAACACAGAGCTAGCACATGACTCAGCAATTCTACTCCTACACATACACTCCAAAGAAATGAAAACATATGTCCACCAAAAAACTTGCACACAGATGCTCACACTACAACACTGATAAACCTTGAAAACATTATGCTAAGTGAAAGATGCCAGACACCAAAGGTCACATATTATATGATCCCATTTATATAAAATGTCCAGAATAGGCAAATCTATACAGACAGAATGTAGGTCAGTGGTTGCCTAGGGCTAGGTGTGGAAGGAGGTTGGGAAAAAAATGCAAGTGACTGCTAATAGGTACAGGGTTTCTTTCCAGATGATGACAATATTCTAAAACTGATTGTGATGATATAACCGAGTATCCCAGTCTCAAAATGCATTTTAAAACTCTTTTTGTTCCTTTCTTGCTTTCAGCCTTGAAACATACTTTGAAACTCTGTTTCTCTTTTTCCCATCAGGCCCTTCCATGAACAGTGCTCGCTTATCTAATTCTGTGCTTGCTTAGAAATTCCAGGGGCCAATTTTGAAACAAACCAGGCAGAGAGGGCCAGCTGCAGAATCCTCTTACTCAAGGGGAGTTGGGAACAGTTAGCCCACCGCTACTGGCCAAAGTCAGGATGATGCAAATCAGACCTCCGGTTGGGCAATTACTTAAGATAACCATTGGAACGAGACGTGCCCACCTTGCCACCACTCCCACGTATTTCCCACACCTTTTCTTTCTTAAACCCCTTCGTTCAGCCCAGAAGAAGATGGTTCCTTTGAGTTTCAAGCCCAGCCATTCTCCCATCTGCTAGCATTTGACTAATAAAAGCTGCTTTTCTTTTACTACACCTTGCTTCTCATGCTTTGACTTCTGAGCAGTGAGCGGCACAACTAAGCCAATTACAATGATAGTTGCAAAAGCCTGAATACATTAAAAATCATTGAATTACACACTTTAAATAAGGCAAATGTGTAGTGTATAAATTCTATCTCAATAATGCTGTTATAAAAGAACAAATATATCATTGTCAAATATATGTAAATGAATTAAATTCCTATACTAAAAAAGCAGTGCCATCAGTGTGAGATTTTAAAAAATCTTACATATTAATTAAAGAGATACATGACAAAGAAAACTTGAAAAGAAAATACTGGGCACAAATACATATCAGACAAACGCAAAAAGGAAAAGTTAAAAAAGACTGTCAATATTACTAATAAATAAAATAGCTGATCATGTTTACGACAAAAGAATAAGCTGAATGCATTGATATCTAATCAACTGTAAATGAAAATGTTAAGCAAACTCTAATGAATTGCTGGATATTAAAAGCTACTCTTTTGAATAATTATTGGATCAAAATAGAAATCAAAACTGAAATAACAGCTTGTTCAGAAATCAACAACAAATGGTCCATAATAATAAAATCTATAGGATGAAGCCAATGGTACATGCAGAGGAATATTAATAGCTTTAAAACATTCCTTAAAACAACCTTGAAAGCTGCTGATGAATAAACTATGTATTTAACTCTTGGAAACTAGAAAAAGAACAACAAAATAAACCAAAAAAAAGTAAGAAAAAATAGACCAGGTGCAGTGGCTCACGCCTATAATCCTAGCACTTTGGGAGGCCAAGGCAGGCAGATCACTTGAGCTCAGGAGTTCAAGACTAGCCTGGGCAACATGGCAAAATTCCATCTCAAACACAAAAAATACAAAAAAACATTAGGCACACACTTCTAGTCCCAGCTACTTTATGGGGCTGAGTGAGGCAGGAGGATTGCCTGAACCTGGGAGATGGAGGTAGGTTGCAGTGAGCCGAGATCACACCACCGCACTCCAGCCTGGGTCACAAAGTGAGACCCTGTTTCAAAGAAAAAAATGAAAAGAAAAAATAATATATGAAAATAAAAGCAGAAATTAATGAATTAGAAAACAAAGAGAGAATTAATAAATAAAACTGTGTTCCACTGAATACTCATTTCAGGAGAAATTAATAGACGGTCTATGGGGAGAAAAAGGTTTTGAAAACTACACACTAAACCTTTTATTTAAGGACTCATAATGCATATTAGCTTATTAAAGATTCTAAAAAGTCCTAAAAGATATAACAGTTTTAAATTGTGTGATTCAGTCTCACAAACTTATTTGTGCATGAACACTTATTTATCAGCATTCTTTGGAATAGCATTCCATGAAATACTCGTTTGGGCAATGCTGACATGAATAAATCTCCGGTGTGTAAAATCAAGAATCAATAAGAAAATATGAATATGGAGCACTTGGAATTAAAAATGGGATTGAACAGATATGGATGAGGTTAAAATAAGAAAATTGCCTGTAAGCTCTATACTTAAAATTTTTGAAAATATACAAAAAATGGTGGCCAGGTGTGGTGGCTCACACTTGTAATCCCAGCACTTTGGGAGGCCGGGGTGGGTGGATAACTTGAGGTCAAGAGTTCAAGACCAGCCTGGCCAACATGGCAAAACCCCATCTCTACTAAAAATACAAAATTAGCTGGGCGTGGTGGTGCATGCCTGCAATCCCAACACTTTGGGAGGCTGAGGCAGGTGGATAACTTGAGCTCAGGAGTTCAAGACCAGCCTGGCCAACATAGCAAAACGCCATTTCTACTAAAAATACAAAAACTAGCCGGGTATGGTGGCCAGTGCCTCTAATCCCAGCTACTAGGGGGCTGAGAGAGGAGAATCACCTGAACCTGGGAGGCGGAGACTGCAGTGAGCTGAGATTGCGCCACTGCACTCCAGCCTGGGCAACAAAGTGAGACTCCATCTCAAAAAAAAAAAAAAAAATATATATATATATACACACACACACACACACACACACACACACACACAGACACATACACACACATACACACACATAAAATGGGTAATTTTTAAGAAAAATATGCCTTACCAAAATGTTTTCAGAAAGAGGTAGAAAAATAAAAAATAACCAGGAAAAATGCAAAAATTTATGATTCAACATTGCAGCTAGAACCCCTGGCCCAAGTATAGTCAAAATTTATTATTCTTTCTTGGAACACAACAGCTTCCAGTTATCCTTGTTCTCACCACTGTCATCCCTCTGCAAGGATTTCCACAAATTTTCAACTAGTCTCCTAGCTCCAGTCTTGCCTCCCTTCCTATCCAATGAGTGACATTCCACTAAGAGAAATCTGATCATATCATTTCTGTTTAAAATCCTTTCATGGCTCCTCATAAAATTTGGAAGAGAATCCGGACTCCACGACATGTTCTACAAGGTGCTGGAAGTTCTACTCTCTGGGAAGCACTGGAGCCTTATCTCTCAACTCTCCCCACCTCTCCACTTTTGTTCTAGTTCTACTTAGCATTTTTCCTTTGCTCAGAAGCACCATGTGCTCCCTCACCTGCAGGTCTTCCCACAAGTTCTTCCGTCTCCCTCCCTCTCCTTTCCACTCCTGTCTGACTCTCGAATGGACATTCCTACTTAAATAGCAGTTTAAGGTGACTTCCTCCGGAAAGCATTTTCTGGTTTCTCCCACTCTGTAACAGAGACTCCTCTTATTTTTTCCCACATGCCATGTATTTCCCACATTGCAGCATTTACAACGCTGTGCTTTAATTTCCTCTTTTCTTAACTCCATCCCTCTGTAGACTACACACTCCAAGAGACCAGATATTTCATAATCTTGTTCACCATTTAATCCCTAATACTTAACAGCATTCCAGCACATAATAGAAATTCTATATGTTTACTAAAATAATGAATGAAGTATAACATTGACACTAAAGATGAAAAACATGGCACCCACAATAAAACTATAGGCCAATCCCATCTATGACTATAGATGTAAAATCTGAAATAAAATATTGGAAGTCAAAATCAGCAGCCTAATAAAAGAATCATGGCCAATATGGGTTTACTTTAAGACTGCAAGGATGACACAAAATTAGGAAACCGAAGAAGAAAAAATATATAATTTTGATAAATGATCATGAACATTTCATGACCTCAAAATTCATCATAATCATCAAAAATGTAAAATGGAGAGATATTAACATTTAAGTGTATATGAAGCATTTATTGCAAGAGAACAGAAAATACCCTCCTTGGTGAATCAATAGAAGCAAAACAAGGAATAAGACAGAAGACCTGTGAAAAATGCTATTATTGTTTTACATATTTTAGCTAAGATGCAGTAAGACAAAAAAGACACAGTAAAATTATTGGGGAAAAAGACAAAAATTATCATTATTTCAGCTTATGATTATCTACCCTTAAACTACTAGGAGTAACAAGAATAAGTTTTCATTAAGCTTTTCAAGAAAACAACTTTCCCACTTTAACAAGTTAGAAAAGGGCGGGGGAAGACTATTCATGACAACAATAAAAATATAAAATTCCCAAGAATAAAGCTAACAAAAAATACAGAACTTACATAAGGAAAAATGTTTCCAATGAATCTCTGATTTAACTCAAGTCCAATCAAGCCAAACAATTTGTATGTCTGGAGTTAGATATTATAGTTCTAAAATTTTTTCTAGTAAGGTAAGTGGTTGATAAGAGGTAAAAAAAACAAATTTGAAAGAGAAAAATTAATGAAAAGGAGCTTGCCTTACCATATGGTAAAATGGAATATAACACCGAAATTTAAATAATGTGGTACCAGAACAGTAATACCCAAAATAATCATAGAGGTATGTTAGGAAATACATAAATAGATCTAAAAATTATTGAGATTTAGTGTAGGAATTTTTGGACTTTTAAATGAGCATAGAATAAATTATATTATTTAATAATTGCTGTTGTGACAATCAACTAAACATTTGGGAAAAATAGATCACTACTTTTAATTCACACCTAAATATATCCCATACAGATTAAAAGAGGAAATATTTTTTAAACTCATCAGAATACTAAAAGAAAAAGTTATAAATAGCTGAAAGAAGTGGCTTTTATAATCGCATGAAAACAGAGCCAAGAACATGAAAGAAAAGACCAGTACGTAGAATTACATAAACATTTCAAATTTCACATAGCCTATAACACTTAGCATAAAAGTAAAAAGAAAAAAGGATAAATCTGGAAAAGATAAATCATAATTCCCAGATTTCTCAAGTATATAGGGAAGCAGGTATTTTCTGACAAGGCTGACAGTACAAAAAGGCACAAACTTTCCGAAGGGTACTCTGCCAACATTTCCACAAACAAATAAAGACAAAGAAATAAATCAATCTAAATGTCACCATTGCAGAAGTGGCTAATTAAATTATGGCATAACCACGAAATACTATCTAGTCATTAGATAACATCATATAGATTTCTTGATGTGAAAGATATATTAAAAAGCACGGTATATTAAAAAGCAAAGGGTTTAAAAAATAATCGATGTAGGATAATCCCATTAGTGTTAAAACTTTACAAATATATAAAAATAGAAAGACAATAAAATGTTAACAATGAGTATTTCTGGGTATAAGAAACTGTGGTTTTTTAATTTTCTTTTTTGAAACTTCTTAAATTTTTCTTCAATGAACACCTATTACTTTCATAATTTGGAGAAGGTAATAAAAGCAAATTTGGTTGGGTGCAGTGGCTCATGGCTATAATCCCAGCACTTTGGGAGGCCAAGGCAGGAGGATCACTTGAGGCCAAGAGATGGAGACCAGCCTGGGTAACACAGTGAGACTCCCATCTCTATAATTTTTTTTTTTTTAAACTAGCCAACATGGTGGCACGTGTCTGCAGTCCCAGCTATTTGGGAGGCTGAGGAGGGAGGATTGCTTGAGCCCAGGAGGTCAAGGCTGCAGTAGCTGTGATCATGGCACTGCACCCCAGGCTGGGTGATAGAGTAAGACTCTGTTTCTTAAAAAAAAAAAAAGACAGTACTTCTTCAGTTTACTTACTTTTATTTATGAGACATTCAGCATCTCTTGTTTTGAGTTTGCTTTTTCTGTTAAGTTTTGAGACAGGGTCTCACTCTGTCCTCCAGGCTGAAATGTAGTGGCACAATCACAGCTCACTGCAGGCTCGACCTCCTGGGCTCAAGTGATTCTCCCACTTTAGCTTCCTAAAGCACTGGGCTAATAAGTGTGAGCCACCACACCCAGCCAAGAAAGATAATCTTTAAGGAACCTTTATTTCAAGTTCTGGAGTATATCTTGAAAGCACTGGTGACAGGTAAATCGCTCTTAGAGGACAGGTAACTGCAAGAACACCCTTGCAATGTGTTTCACAATCAATCAGTCCTGTTTTGCATTTCAATCCCTCCCATCAGCTTGCCCCGCTGCATCTTCCAGTCAGTCTCTGTTTCTTTAGTGGGAAACACAGAAGGTCTGTTTGGTGTGTATCTCTGGTATGTAGGGTTTAAGCAATTTTAGTTTTGTTGTTAAATGTCTGGGTTTGTCTCTTCATAAAATGCCACTTGGTGGCAGTAACCAGAAGTAATGGCAGAACACTGAAGAGAAGCTAAGCCTTGTGGCTTCTCCAGCTATTCTAATCCACAAGCCCTCCTCTTTCATTGACTCGAGAAGTTATTCTGGGCCTCCATAATTTTTCATTTGTTCATAAACTGGAGAACAGTATTTTTCTCTCATTCTCTCATTCTTCATCCCTGGTTAGGTGACTTTTTCTAAATGAGCTCAGCAGCCTGGAAACAAGCATGGAGAAAGCCAAGAGTTGGGATATACCCAGGGTTTAGTTTTTGCTGGGACTGCATTATGGAAGGACAAGAAAGCTCAGGATGTCGCCAACAGAGTGGCTGTTAAAATAGATTATGGACTTTAACACAGGTGCGATAAAAGTGAGAATGAGAGAGCTGATGGACAGGGCAAAAGTGGATGTTTCAAAGAACTGGCCGTGTGCAATGCTGACGAGGCTGTTCAGGATTGTTTTTTGTTTGTCTTTCATGATCTGAGACTATGAATACACATTTTCAGAGAATAGGCAAGTCTGTCTGCACAAGTACTTATATAATAATGGAATATTTACATCATTCTATCAGGAATAAGAAATATAAAAATTCAATAGTAGAAGGAATTTCAATCATACTTTTTAAGGAAAGATATTTTCTCTTTATTGATGTGTGTATGCATGCTTCCGAGAATGAGAGAAAGAAGTTATTAAAATAGCAATACAAATGCAACCAGCAAAGGACAACTCCAATAGAAGGTGCATGGGACACGAAAAAGAGCTTGTTAATAACCAAGCAGTATGTATCAGCCAATGTGCCTTCCCCAAACCCATTCAGAATCATTTCCAGCCTCTGCTACAATCCAGAGTAAAGACTAGAGAACAGGAAGGTGACATTCCTGCACAGTGACCATGCCTGAGAAATGGCCAGGTCTTCAACATCTCGGTTGAAGTGAACCGTGGAGACTTACTGTGGATACAGGGATAAAAGAGAAGACAGCTGAGTCATGAAATGTTCAAATAAGTTAAAACATGCATTTCCAAAAAGAGAGAAGAAAATTGATTGTGTCCTCTGGTGACTACACTTTTATAAATACATATAGTAAGACAAAACTAAACAAATTTACAGTAATCCAGGAAAAAGTTTGCTGAAAACATACAAAATTTCTGTGAGGCTGTCTTTTGAAAAATCCAAATACCACATTGTATTTATGTCACGATTTTAACTTCCAAATCATTGTGCAGGTAGGCAAGTACTGAAAGGGAAAGGAAAAAATGCAAAGTTTAAATATGTGGAGAATGGTTACGGATTTTTTTCCTTTTTATTTATATAAATGTAATTATATTTGTGCAAAAAACGAAAAAATGCAAAAAAAAAAAAAAAAGCTTTTTTTTTTTCTCTTAAGTAAGAATTTTCATATTCATTGTATTCCCAGGGACATAAACCCATCTTCTCCCATCATGGTAGATATTAATCATCTCAGCATATGGAAGCATTTCTCTTCCTCTCACACTGTCATTGCTTCATCTGCAAGCACGCCTTCTGAAGCAGGCTACAGATTCAGAGGCCATGATACAAATGAAACTGAGCAGACATTGTCCAACATTCCCTTCAGAACCTCCTCTTTCTTTCACTATCTATTCAAAAACAGAGGAACCACTCTAAGCTTGCTAGTTGCAAGGTTTAATAACCTTTTCTCCTCTATATCCTTGCCTCTGGGGATGCAGCAGAAAGGAAAGAATAAGGCTGTTTCCCAAGAAGCGATGAAAAAGACAGAAGATTGAGAAAGTGAGGTGAAGAGAGAGGGGGAAGAAAGAGAGTAAGAGAGAGGAAGGGAGGGAGAGAGAACTATTTCCAGACTCAGAAAAGAGAAAGAGGTAAACCAAGGTTTTTTCTTGCTCCTAAGCTTTAGAGGTATGACAGTAATATTATGACGTAGGATGGTCATTAAATATTGAAGCAATCTCACAAATCAAGTAGCATAAGACTTTATTGCTTAAAGATATTTGGAATTGAGTATATGGAAGCACCTTTTGATGAAAACAAACTTAAAAATAACTTTTCTGGTTGAATTTGAACCATATATAGACACTTTTGACAACGTCATTAGCATTTTTCTTCATGTCATCAGTAGGCCTTTCATAAGAAGAATTATGATACACACTGGCCCTAATTATGAAACCTACTAAAGTTATACTTATTGGAGGCTCTAATAATCAGAGCTCTTTAAAATCTGCTGAGAAAATAGAAGATATCTTCTGGAAAAGATGGAAACCTTTAATCATCAAATATGTTTTCTTTGTGGATTAAAAGAGGGACAGGTTATTTTCAGTTTTCTAGGTCAAAAGGTTTGAAACTAGAAGAGGCATTTCTTCTAGACTTAGGTAGGGTCATAAAACCTTTTCACAAATCTCATGTTTCATCCTCTCCTGATGCAGGATGATAACCTGTCCTTTTACAAACAGGAGTTCAAGTACAGTCTCATGGTACAGGATAGTTAATAGATAAAGTCTGAATTTAGAATCAGAGAACCGAAGTGTTAGTTTTTTTTTTTGTAAGTTATATAAACAATGTTAATGGAAACATTCAGTAGTGCATTTTTCCCATTGCTCCCAAGATTTGGTCTCTTTCTGCTGCTGTGTTAGTGATTTATTT
Organism: Piliocolobus tephrosceles; assembly: GCF_002776525.5. NCBI lineage: Eukaryota > Metazoa > Chordata > Mammalia > Primates > Cercopithecidae > Piliocolobus > Piliocolobus tephrosceles. The sequence continues at coordinate 132,212,877 of NC_045436.1, forward strand.
TTTATTTTATTTTATTTTTCTTTTTGAGACAGAGTCTTGCTCTGTCACCCAGGCTGGAGTTGCAGTGACGCAATCTTGGCTCACTGCAATTTCCAGCTCTTAGGTTCAAGCAATTCTCGTGCTTTCGCCTCCCAAGAAGCTGAGATTGCAGGCACACACCATTACACCTAGCTAATTTTTGTATTTTTAGTAGAGACAGGGTTTCATCATGTTGGCCAGGCTGGTCTTGAACTCCTGGCCTCAAGCAATTCATCCACCTCAGCCTCCCAAAGTGCTGGGATTACAGGTGTGAACCACCACAGCCAGCCAGATTTAATATTATTTCTTTTATCATCCCATCTATCTCCTGTTTCAATCATTTACATCTTTGAATCACAATCTCAGATAAAGTTACCAAGGTAGGAGAGTAGGGGTGGGGGGTGGTAAATGTCACTTTTAGACTAGCATGTCTAAACCTCTAAAAGGTATAAACAAAGAAAAGGCTTTCAGGAGCTAAGGTATATTAATGCAAAAGCTATCCAATGAAGTGAAGATAAGGGCCTTACCCACTTTCTTATCCCCACCCTTAAATCCAGAAAATCCAAATATCTGAAATATAACAACAACATTCTCTTTAGTTTGTTTGTTTGGAGACAGGGTCTTGCTCTATTGCCTGAGCTGGAGCACAGTGGTGCTGTCATAGCTCACTGCAACCTCGAACTCCTGGGCTCACGTGATCCTCCTGCCTCAGCCTGGGCTCACGTGATCCTCCTGCCTCAGCCTTCCGAGTAGCTGGGACTACAGGCATGCACCACCACGCTGGTGAAATAACAACATGCTTTAAATCTACAATCTTCTTTCAATGTTTTTCATTCTTTAAAAAGTTACCTGAGTTCTGGCCATAATGAAGTAAGAGAGACATCAGATTTGTCTTCTCAACTTAAACTTAAAAACTGGACAAAATATCCGAAGCAATGTTTTCAGGCACTAGATGACAATGTGTAGGGCAGTGACCCCTGAGAGACGGGAAATAAAGGAGGTGAGCCCTGGGAATGCCCCTTGTCCACTGTTGTCATACATTTTACTTCTATAAGATTTTTGGTTATAAATCCTATAATTTATTGTTACTATTTTTGCTTTATACATTTATACTCATGAGCCGCATAACAACGTTTTGGTCAACAACAGACTGCATGTACAATGGTGGTCCCATAAGATAATAAGGCAGCTCACCGCAGCCTTGACCTCCTAGGGCTCGAGTCATCGAGATTACAGGCATGCACTACCACGCCTGATATGAGCTGAAAACTTTCTATTGCCTGCTGACATCATAGTCACTGTAACAGGGGTTGCTGTAAAGACAGACCTATAGATGAATGAAACAGAATACAAAATCCAAAAATAGACCCATACACGTATGGCAATTGATTTTTGACAGTGGTGTTAGGGCAATTCATGGAGGATATGTATAAGAAAATAAATAAACCGTGCTCAATCCTTACATCACACAGCACACAAAAGTTAATATGCAATGGATCTCAGATCTAAATGAAAGAACTAAAACTATAAAACTTCTAGGAAAAAATGTAGAAGAAAGTCTTTGTTATCTTGAATTGGCAAATATATCTTAATAGGACTTAAAAAGCACAAACTTTAAAGAAACAATCAGTACAGTAGACTTCAAAATTAAAAGCTTTTTATCTTTAAAAGATACAGTTAAGAACATGAAAAGGCAAGCCAGAAGGTGGGAGAAAATATTAGTATTTGTAAAATATCTTTCCAATAAATGCTTGTATCTAGATTATGTAAAGAACTCTTAAAATTCAATAAGAAAAAATCAAAGCACCCGTAAGAAAATGGGCAAAAGACTTGACACTTTATCAAAGAAGATATACAACACACAAGTACATGAAAAGCCGTTTAACATCATTAGTCATTAGGCAAATGCAAATTAGAATCACAAAAGATACCATGACACACCCACTAGAAGGGCTCAAATTTAAAAGACTGACAATAGCAATTATTGGTGAGGATGTGGAGCAACTAGACCTCCATATACTGCTAGTGAGAATGTGTAATGGCACAGACACTATGGAAAACAGTTTATCCGTTTTTTAACACCTTAAACATATACCTACCACACACACATCCATTTCACTCCTATGTATTTATCCAAGAGAAATGAAAGCTTATCTCCAGACAAAGACTTGTACATGAATGCTTTATTTTAATAGCAAAACTGGAAATATTCTAAATTTCTATCAACAGGAGAATAAACAAAATGGTATACCTATACAATAGAACATTACTCTAATTAAAAGGAACAAACTATTGATATACAAAACAACAGGGATTAATCTCAGAATCACCATGGTGAGTGAAAAAAAGCTCCACAAAAAAAAAAAGTACATACCGTATAACTCCACTTACACAAAATTCTATAAAATGCAAAGTAATTTATGGTGACAGCATGGCAGTTGTTTTCTAGGGTGTGGGTAGGAGGGATGAGTTTCAAATGAGCATGAACACACTTTGGAGAGTGAAACAGTCTTTATATTAACTGTGGTAATGGTTTCCTTATTACTTCCAAAAGAGCAAAGACTACAGCTTAGGTCTATTCCTATGTCATATCTCATTAAATTGTACTTTTTAAACATGTGCAGTTCATTCTGTGTCAATTTTACCTCAAGGAAACTTCAAGTTACCTGAGTGTGGAACTGTTCACTATCCCTTCAACTACATTTCCTCATTCACAACCCACTCAAGAACGTTTTAAAAGACGAGAAGTCTGTCTTCATAGTCTGGCATGCAGCCATCAAATAAAGATACTCATTTTCTTCTAACAGAAAACACAGACGGATGTGAAGGGGTCAGGGAACAACAAAGCAGGTATTTGATAATGCTAATTGGAGGGTGCAGGGAGCAGTGAAAATGGACATTTGACATTTCTTTAACATTTGACATTTCCTTGTTCTTTGTCATGCCACCTGGCCTAGTCCCTTACCTGGAATTGCTTTGGAAATCCCAAAGTCAACCTATCTTCATCAAATAATGCACTGTTTCAAGAAACTGCTTGAGTTGTCACACGGCTTTTAGCAAAAGCATATAACTCAGCTTGTCTTTTGGTTTACTTTTCTTGAGACAGAATCTTGCTCTGTCACCCATGCTGAGTGCAGTGGCCCAATTTCAGCTCACTGCAACCTCCACTTCCCGGGTTTAAGCAATTCTCTGCCTCAGCCTCCCGAGTAGCTGGGATTACAGGCGCATACCACCAGGCCTGGCTAATTTTTGTTTGTATTTTTAGTACAGATGGGGTTTCACCATGTTGGCCAGGCTGGTCTTGAACTCCTGACCTTGTAATCTACCCGTCTCGGGCTCCTAAAGAGCTGGGATTACAGGTGTGAGTCACCATGCCCGGCCCAAAAGCATATAACTCAGCTTATTTTCTATTGAGGCACTACTTGCTGTTGGGGGGAAGGGAAGCCAGTATGAATCTATTCTTTCCATCTGAATCACAGATACAGGTCAAGTTCTACTCTCTCCAGGCAATCGGCCTTCCTTGACCCCTCTAGGACCTGCTCATCTCCCTTCTTCCCTGACATCTGATCTATATAGAATTCTTAGTTAGTATCACACAATTTCTCATCATAATTGTTCATTTTCTTACCAACTATAGTGGGATTTCTTCTATCCTTCTCTCCAAGTTTCTGGCTTTGCCTGTAAGAACCTCTGCCCAGAGTCCACGCTCTTAGGGAAATACTGAGGAAGAAGCTTTCATGCTAATCATTATTCCTATCTCCTCCTGTCCCTTTAAGAGACATAAACAACACTTGCGGAGAAGATTGGTGCTGGTTCATGCCCAGCCTCTGGCTAGTTCCTTCTCTCAGACAGAGCTGCTTGCCCCAAAGCAGAGCACATCCCTTCTGGAGCTCAGCATGCAGTTCTCCAGCTGTTCTGCCTCCAATGGGGTAGACACATGAAACTGCGGGGGATGGCAGGAATGTTACAGGCCCCATTTTAAAAGTCTTGGGTCCAAGCCACATTCCTCAACCAGCTTGGTCAACAATACCGCCGATAAGATGTTTTAATCTCCCATCAATAGGAATGAATTGGGGGTATGAATAATGACTGCCACCAACATCCAAAATGCTTTTCATTCCTTTATTTGACTGTCCAAAATGTCTACCCTTCTAAGTTGATTTCTTTTTTTTTTTTTTTTTTCTTTTTGAGACAGGGTCTCACCTGCCACCCAGGCTAGAGTACAGTGGTGGGAATCTCGGGTCACTACAACCCACCTCCTGGGCTCAGGTGATCCTCCCACCTCAGTCTCCCGAGGAGGTGGGACTATACGTGTGGACTACCAAGCCCAGCTAATTTTTTTATTTTTTTGTGAAGACGGGGTTTTGCCGTATTGCCCAAGCTGGTCTCGAACTCTGGGGCTCATGCAATCATCCACCTCAGCCTCCCAAAGTTCTGGGATTACAGGTGTGAGCCACCCCGCCCTGCCAAGTTGATTTCTTATTCATGAAGTCTTTCACAATTCCTGAGGCCCTGATTAATCATTTTCTAGTCTTTGCCCCAAAGTATTTTTGTACCCCTTCCATGGTATTTATTCTACTTGTGAGTTGAGTAAATAGTATATATATACTATTGACACTTTCCTTACAGGAAAGAACTATATCATACCCTTGTTTCAACCAATTCAGCTTAATTTTTATGTACATTTAATCTGAATTGTCCTTGTAATTTCATGCTTATGGTTTGTTTTCATGCAGATTGTAGGTTCAACAGACAGTCACTTCTTGTTAACTACTGTATCTCTTCCACTAGCATGGGGCTTGACACAGAACAAATGTCAAGCATGGGGCTTGACACAGAACAAAAGCTCAATCTTTGTTGAATTGAGTTATACTTTCTCTTACACATTTAAATCCATGTTTATTAAATATTTGTTGGGTGATGATTGATTGGATTGATGGGAGACAGTGATATGCAGAAGATAACTCCAAAACCAAAGTGTCATCTTATTTATTGCAAAATAACCACAATCAAAACAACAGCAAGTTTGTGCTTCCTTTGAAGATAATGTTAAAATGATAAAAATTATTGCCTTACCCACACTACACATTGTCCTTTGGAGTTTTCATATCTATATATTACTACTCTATTTAGTGTGTTCAGGACAAAGAATAAAATAAAACACAATTTGCATCATCACTAACTGTGTTTGTTTTAAAATAATACATTTCTAATTATAAATAGGTTTTTCACATTGCAGACGTAAGAAAATCTGGGTGACAGAATCCAACCAATCTAAAAGAGTTCTGAAACAGTGACTCAGCAAGGGCGCAAACTACAAGGGCAATCAGACCTCTAACAGCTTCTGCTGTGTTGTCTGCTACTGCAAAAAATAGGTCAGATATTGGAGTGCTTTGCTGTCCAGCACAACAGCAACTGGTGTCTCTTGGCCTCACAGAGGTCCTTTGAATTACGACCAATAGCTAAGTAGTACTATATGATATATTTTTATTTTAGATGCTCAAATTTAGGTCTATTAGCTAATTGATGAGAAGGGGAGTGGAGAAAAAGAAATTTCAGAAGAGCACCCAATAAATATGTGTCTAGTAAGTGACCATGACTACTAATCATCCTGTCTTATGCTGCGTCCTTTGGGAAGGATGTGTCTGCCCTCTAGAAGCTTAGAGTATGGTCAGTTTATACAGAAACCATTACCAAGCAATATGAAGTGAAATACAAGGAAGTGTGGAGTTTGTGATACAGCCAATCAGAAGAGAGAAGACAGATAACACTCTGGGAGGTCAAAGTAGGCAGATCGCTTGAGCCCAAGAGTTTGAGGCCAGCCTGGGCAATATGGTAAAACCCCACAAAAAATACAAAAAAAAATTAACCAAATGTGGTGGTGCACCCCTGTAGTCCCAGCTACTGGCAAGGCTGAGAGTTGGGAGAATTGCTTGAGTCTGGAAGGTTGAGGCTGCAGTGAGCTGCACTCCAGATTTGGCAATAGAGCGAGATCCCGTCTTAGAAGAAAACAAAATTACTGGCTGGGCAAGGTGGCTCATGCTTGTAATCCCAGCACTTTGAGAGGCCAAGGTGGGTGGGTCGCTTGACCCCAGAAGTTCGAGACCAGCCTGGGCAACATGTTGAAACCCCGTCTCTACTAAAAATACAAAAAAAAAATTAGCCAGGCACATACCTGTGGTACCAGCTACTTGAGAGGCTGAAGTAGGAGGATTGCTTGAGCCTGGAAGGTAAAGGTTACAGTGAGCTGTGGTTGTACCAGTGCACTCTAGCCAAGGCAGAGCAAGATCCTGTCTAAAAATAATAACAATAAAATATAATTGAATTTATAGCCATATGCTTCACTATTATCACGTAGGACTCCCTCGAAGTTGTTGAATGTTACAGAAGTTTTCTGTGTATTTACATGGAAAAAGATCCAAAAATACAGTTACATCAGAAAAGCAAAGTATCAATATTTATAATATAACCCAAATTTTGTAAAATAAATGATGTATTTGTTATATATACTATTTTAACATAAATAAATGCATTATGACATGCTCATTTAAAATCTAGAAATCTATAAACTGTATTAATAGTATTAACTTCGGTGGAAGGCTTTATAGGAATGTTTTCAGTGTCCATATTATGTTTCTGCATTTATGATGAGAATATATTACTTCTACAACTTGAAAAAAATTAAATATTCTTAAAGAAAGCATTACTCAATAAAATAAGGAGACCACAAAGCAAGGTTTGGAACAGTGTCTCTCCAGATCCATTATGTTCAGAATCCCCTGGGATTGCTGTTCACAACAGCAGGCCCTAAAGAAAGCTCCATGATACACAAGTACAAATCTGAGCTTATCAAACTGCGTTTAAAGCTTTATCGTTCCACCTTCATGGGCAAAAGAAGATACCACTTGTGCCTGCCTATATACAATTTCAGCAGCATCTTTAGATGACCTGACCAAAAAGCAATCTCTGGCACTCACTGGAAAAAGGAAGGAAAGAAGGAAAAGATAATCTCTTAATCATCTGTAATGTGGCATTCTGTGGCATTAGGTCAACCCACTTGAACTCTACAACTTTGCAAAATGGATACCACAGCACTTAATTGAGATGAGGAAACTGAGGCTTAGAGACATTAAGTGACTTGGACCAATCTACCAGACTCCAAGGTTATACCATGTTGTAGCTCAACTGGGAGTTAAGAATCTAAGAATTTAAATTAATGGTAGTACTTGATTTAAATTCACACTAATGTACAGACAAAAGGCTATAATAATAATGCATTTAACATATGTTCTGCTTTATGATTCACAAAGCATTTTTCATCCACTGTTATGTTTTATTTTCTCCTCGCAACAAGCAAGCTTATGAGCAGTCAGACAAGCATCACTGCCTCCATTTTACATATAAGGAAATGAACCACAGGAAGTGGCAAGTGACTAATCTCTAACCCTTTTCTGAAAGCAGAGGAAAAAGGAGAGAGGGAAAAGAAGATAGAGAGGTGGAGAGGGGAAGTGGGAAGAGGAGAAGACGGGGAGAAAGAAGGAGATAGTGCCCAGGAAAAGGCAGCTTCATGGGGTGGAATAGAAGGAAAAATGTAAGTAAGGTTGGCAAAAAGCCAATTTTATCCCAGGCAAAGAAACAGGAAAAAAATAACAACTATGAAATTACTAAGCATTGTGTACTAACCAACTAGTAGATGAGAAAATCAAATAAGGTAGATAAGCTGGAATGCAAAGACTTTTTTTTTTTAATTTCAACTTAGCTGGAAGTCCTTAATTCTGATAAATAAAAGAAATTATAGATGATAAACAGATAACTAAAATAGAAAGACATGGAGTGATAAGGAAGGAAGGTTACACTGAGTTTTGATCTGAAAAGATTTAGGGTAATTTTAAGAGGGTTTTAAGCCAATATTAGAGTAAGAATTGTTTGATAACAACTGAGGATTAATCAGAAGATAATTAAATATATTAAATATTTATATTCTTCTAAATCTTGCTCCAAATAATTTTCCTATATATATTATATTAATTGTTATTGTTAGTAATTGCAGATTTAGGATTTTTAGATTTGTTGAGTTTATGGTTACAGTTTTTAGGGTTTTTTTTTTTTTTTTTTGAGACGGGGTTTTGCCCTGTCACCCAGGCTGGAGTGCAGTTTACGGCCTGCTACATCCTCAACCTCCTGGGCTCAAGCAATCCTCCCACGTCAACCTCCCAAGTAGCTGGGACTACAGGTGCGTGCCACCATACTCAGCTAATTGTTGTATTTTCCGTAGAGATGGGGTCTCGCCATGTTGCCCTAGCTAGTTGCGAACTAAGCTCAAGTGATCTGTCCACCTCAGCCTTCCAAAGTGCTGTGATTATAGGTATGAGCCACTGTGTCTGGCCTGGTTACCGCTTTACAGAAAAACGTACCTATATAGCATAAGTAAGTTATGTTCTGCTGAAATCCATTATCCTCAAGACTATTCTCACTTGAATCAAACTCACAGTCATCCCTCATGGTACAGCTCAGACAGAAGTTCCCTTCAGGACACGTTCTGTGGTCACATTTTTTCTTTGTGCTTCTGTAGCACTGTATGCATAATCCTATCGCTTCCCTGGGTTTTGTATCTGCCCCATACTCTCTACTGTAAGCTCTTTCTGGGCCAGGATTCTGTCTTATCCATCTTTATATCCCTAGTGCCGGGCACAGTGCCTGATGCATGGTCAGTTCCATAAAAGCTTGCTAAACTGCTGCATCACCGACTGCCCTCCAGTATGGACAGATGGCCATCACCTAGGCACCAGCATCCACCTGGTGGCAGCAGCCCCACGGTGCAGCATATCAATGAGGAAGTTAACAGTTTTCAGGGAGTTGGTCTTAAAAGCCTGAATCTGTAAAGTCATAGCAAATCTGTGTACTGAATATCTAAATCCATACAACAAAGAAGCCAGTTCACATCAGGCCCTAAGGCTTTTGTCTTTGTATTCTCAGAATCAATCACTGATGAAAATTACAAGAAAAAAGTTTTGGCTGGGTGCGGGGGCTCATACCTGTAATCCCAGCACTTTGGGAGGCTGAGACAAGAGGATCACTTGAGCCCAGAAATTCAGGACCAGCCTGGGCAACACAGGGAGCCTCCATCTCTACAAATAATTAAAAAATTAGCCAGGCATGTGCCTGTAGTCCCAGTTACTCAGGAGGCTGAGGGGGAGGATTGCTTGAGCCCAGGAGGTTAAGGCTGCAGCGAGCCATGATTATGCTATCACACTCCAGCCTGGGTGACAGAGTGAGGCCTTGTCTCAAAGAAATTATTAAAATTAAATAATATAAAAATTAAATTAAGAAACAAAAAAGTTTCATAAATAGGTAAAACAATTTCACAGTACCATTAGTTTTTTTAAAAATAGGTTTCAAAAATAACTGTTTACATATCTTCTTAGCTATTAAAGAATAAATACTTGCTGAAGAAATTTTACCTCAGAAATATTTTTTCTTACTGACCCAAACAATACTAGTGAATATAGCTAAGTTTTGTTATTGATTTTAAACTATCTTTAGGGCTTTTCCAGTTATCACAGAATACGGTCTTTTGTTTTTGTTGTTTTTTTTTTTTTTAATGTAGAAAAGAACACTTTTGTGGGAGGTTCAGAAAATTCTTTTTGTTGTTGTTTCTGAGGTGGGGGTCTCCCTATCTTACCCAGGTTGGCATCAAATTCCTGGGCTCAAAGCATCCTCTCCTGAATACAGAAACTTCTTAAGGAATATTTTCATTTTTATCTTATTTGAACATCATTTATCTATCCATTTCATAAAAATAAAACTTGAGGCACCTTCCTAATTGTGTTTCCACTTTGATTGTGTCTCAAAACAACAGAAAACGATCCAGTCACCCTTGTCAAGAAGGATTTACAACAATGGAATGAAAGCTCTGCCCAGCAACAAATTAACTACAACATAAGGCCCCAGGCCAAAAAAATTCAGAATTAGCAGTGACTAAGGATTACTGTTCATACAAAGAGAGAGAGAGGAACTCCACTTCATCCTCATAAGCTCTCAATCGTGTTCTCAGAAGTCTTTAAGTCATGCTTTGCTCTATGGAAAGCAGTAAATTAAAGTCATATATTATTTTATAGACTCTCTCAATCTAGGCAGTTTGGGTTAAAATCATTTCCAGGTTCACTCACATTTAATAGAACTACATTTTCCCAGCTTTTTAAAACTTTCAGCCGCCTCCCTAGACCACACCCCCACACACATTCATTCAAGCACACATCAGGAATTATTGATAAAATGGGACATGGTGACAACTCCCATTTTATTTCACTCAAATTCTAGTGCCTGCCTGTATTGAATCAATTTATTCCACTAAAAGAAAACTTTAGAGAGAAGACAGTCATATTTTCCCCTTCCACCCATTGTGATACTAAGGACAGTGTAATAGGAGTGTCCCTTTGTGCAAGCAAAGCCTACAGACAGCCTCCATATGTGCTGCCTTGGAGCTGGCTCTGGCTCTCTAGAGCAAGGCCGAGATTGAATGAGGCTTTTCCATATTGAAGGTCACAATGGTGTGCTGAATAACAGGGTTTCTGCTGGAAACCACACATCAATCCTAAAGAACTGCATATGGCTCAGTGACAACTGAGAATGACCTCTGAACAGCATTTCACAATGCCAGCCATGCACACCCAGACATCTATCTCATCAGATCCTAGGGAAATAGGTGTTATACAACAGAGGATGCTCTTATTCACAGGTAGAAAAGTTCTATAATCTATTGCCTTCCCAAAACATTATCTTTGGCCTCTGCCTCCAAAAGTATCAGCCACCTTTGAAGTTAAATACTAAGGTAGAAGAAGAGAGAAAAAGGAATTCTAGAAAACATAATTTCAGTAACAAAAAAAAATTTATCCTTTTTAAACTGGAAAACTCAGGTACCCTGCTTCTATGAACCCTTGTTCTAAAAAGAAAAAAAAAAAAAAAAAAAAAAAAAGCATTCCTCTCTTTCCTATATGGGCTATTCTTTCTACTGATGTTCTTTTCCTCCCTAAATTCCAGAGCTTACGGAGAGATATAAATGAGGGTGTCTTAGTCTGTTTGTGCTGTTTTAACAGAATAACTGAGATGGAGTAATATATTAAAAAAAATAATTTGTTTTCTCACAGATCTGGAGGCTGGGAAGTTCAAGATCAAGGCACCAGCATCTGGCAAGGGCCCTCCTGCTATGTCCTCCAGAGGGGAGAAACACCATGTGCTTACCGCAGGAGGCAGAAGGGCAAGAGAGAGCTAATTCCCTCCATCAAGCCCTTTCATAAGAGCACCTAACCTACTCATGAGCGCTCCACCTCCCAAGTTCCATAAACATCTCCCAAAAAGGCCCCATCTCCCACCACGGTCACATTGGGGTTAAGTTTTAACCTATAAATTTTGGAAGGGATACAAACATTCAAAGCATAACAGGAGGGCAAACCAATTCTTTTTCATGACAATAGAAAACAAACAAACAGTAACAAAAAACAAACCCAACCAGCCCTAGGTGCTAGTCTTGTTTCTGCTAGTCACCCCAACTCTCATGGATCCCAAGCTTCCTTATATATAAAATAATAGGGTTAGAACACAAGTGGGATCATAATATTTTTATTTCATAGAGATAACCGGGCTTTAGAAGTCCCAGGAACCCAATAAAATTGTATGTAAAAATTTTTGGTGTACAAGCATTTTTCTAGGGCTACAATCTACTTTCATCAGATTTTCAAAATGGGCTAAGACTCAAAATTAGTAAAGAACTACTGGTTAAAACAATTTCAACGTACAAAGATGTAAACTGGAGAGTCTACAGTTCTAAGATTTTTTAGATAACAACAGTGCAGGTGAAATTCTAAGTCAAGTAGAAGAGAAAAAAGCCTACAAATTGTTATCCTTAGAGAATGGAGAATCTAAAAGTACAGTTCATTCAACCTTCAGCAAGTCTAAATGATCCGTAAGAGATTAAGGGGTTGTCTAAGCAAAGTTGAAGGGCCCGACATGTCCCTTCCATCCTCAGCTAGAGACTTAGGACTACAACTAAACAGTCATAGAAGTAAGCAAAGAGTACACCTAATGCCCAGATCTCGGTTTCTAAATACTGTTCCCCACTAAAAGGTGTAAATCCTTAAAGATATGGCTGAGTTTTGGTTTGGGGCAGGAAAGATACAAGGTAGCCGGCATATGTTATTAGGCTAAAAAGTAAGGAAGTGCTCAAAGACAAAATGAGATCATGTTAAAAGTGGTCAGGAATTGGCTTGAAGGGGTTCCCACTGGCCAAATTTGGGACAATACAAGCATCAAAAAGAATAATGAGGCTGGGTGCAGTGGCTCAAGCCTGTAATCCCAGCACTTTGGGAGGCCGAGGTGAGCGGATCACCTGAGGTTAGGAGTTCAAGATCAGCCTGGCCAACATGGTGAAACCCTGTCTCTACTAAAAATACAAAAATCATCCAGGTGTGGTGGCACACACCTGTAATCCCAGGTACTCGGGAGGCTGAGGCAGGAGAATCGCTTGAACCCAGGAAGCGGAGGTTGCAGTGAGCGAGATCATGCCATTGCACTCCAGCCCGGGTGACAAGAGCGAAACTCCATCTCAAAACCAAAACCAAAAACAAAAACAAAAACAAAAAGAAGAAGAATGACAGTAATAGATTATAAATATTAAAAATTTAAAATCCAGGCAGGTACAGTGGCTCACACCTGTAATCCCAACACTTTGGGAGGCCAAGGCAGGAGGATCACTTAAGGCTAAGAATTCAAGTCCAACCTGGACAACACAGTGAGAGCCCATCTCTACAAAAAATAAAATAAGCCAGGCATAGTGGCACATGCCTGTAGTCCTAGCTACTCAGGAGGCTGAGGTGGGCGGATTGCTAGAGCCCAGGAGGTTGAGGATACAGTGAGCCATGCAACATTTGCACCATTTGCACCATTGCAGCCTGGGTGACAGAGCAAGACCCTGTCTCAAAAAAAAAAAAAAAAGTAATAAAAAAATTTAAAATCCATGAGTATAAAATGATGAAAGAAAAAGAGGCAGGGTAATCAGAAGGCAAATAAAACCAAGAGGAGAAAAATACAAAAGATTTCTTTACAGGAGAATACCAGCTAATAAATGTAGAAGAAACAATATAATTTAACAAAATCACCATTTTGCAACCCTCAGGTCATAACCCATTTAGGCAAGAATCAGCAGTGGATGCAAAAGTCACTGGGTGAAAGTGATTAAAGATAGTCACATGGTCCCAAAGTATCACACAACATCTTCCTTACTACCAAAGTATCCATTCCCCAAACCTAGCTTTTTAGAATGAACATAACATTGAATATTTCTAATTAAATGATATTCTGGTTAAAGGAGATTAATTTTATCGAACACCTGTAAACTTATGTTTTCAAAAAATTAAAGCATATCATTATATACTCAGCATCACAGAAAAAGGTCCTCACATAGTGCACTGGGATTATCAAGCTGGCTTTTGTCTCTCTCTGCTTCCCAGTGGCCAGCGGTTCCACTTAGGGGCATTAGAGCCCATAATTGTTCTACTATCCTCTTCTAGACTTTACAGGAATGAAAAGCAACACTTCCTCAACCAAAAGTAGGGAAAGACAACATAGGAAATTCTACAGGATAAATAACCAGGTTTCTTCAATAAATGTTAAGAAAAAAAAGAGAGGCAATGTTTATGGATTAAAAAAGAATGAATAAATATCTCAACCAAATGCAATGTAAGAACCTTATTTGGACTATGATTTAAATAAAGCAACTATAAAAAGACATTTATAAAATAGAAAAATTGGACTGTAAAAAGACATTTGTGAAACAGGAAAATCTGAACACTGACTAGATATTAGATATTAAGGAATTACTATTATTTTTAGGTGTGATACCAGGACTGTGATTATATCTCAAAAGAGTCCTGTTCTGATAAGACACAAAACGGAGAATTTACAGATAGAATGATATAATGTCTAGAATTTGCTTTAAAATACTGCAGCAGGGTTGGGATATACATGAAACAAGATTGGTCACGTGCTGATAACTGTCAAATCTAGGAGATGGATTCACAGGGGTTGATTATACTATCTCTCTCTGCCTTTGTGTATGTATGGAAATTTCCATCATTAAAAAATTACTTTGGCCAGGCACAGTGGCTGGTGCCGGTAATCCCAGCACTTTGGGAGGCTGAGGCAGGTGGATTACCCGAGGTCAGGAATTTGAGACTAGCCTGGTCAACATGGTGAAACCCCATTTCTACTAAAAACTCAAAAATTAGCTGGGTGTGGTGGTGGGCACCTGTAATCCCAGCTACTTGGGAGGCTGAGACAGGAGAATCACTTGAACCTGGGAGGCAGAGGTTGCAGTGAGCCAAGATCATACCATTGTACTCCAGCCTGGGCAACAGAGCAAGACTCCATTTCAAAACAAAACAAAAAACAAAAAAAATGATTTTAAAGTAAAGAAGTCCTATTAGTTACAGATGTGGACAGGGTATGGTTAGTCAGGAAACATGGTTGTTCAGATTCTGGATTTATAAATAAGTGTTTTATTTCAGAAACCATTTACTGAATACAGTATAGGTTTCAGCATCTCTAGAGCTTAGGAATATCCAAGGGTCCCTTTAAGCACCATGGACAGTGTAGTGGGTGATACTGTGGTCTCTGAAGACGGATGCTCAGACTGGAATCCCAGGCCTTTCACCTACTAGCTGAGTAATTTGGGGCAAATTGACCTCTCTATGCTTCCGTTTCCTCATCTATAAAACGGGATTAATAAGACCGCCTACCTTCTATGTACTAAATTGTGTCTCCTCCGAAATTGATTTGCTGACGTCCCTAAACCTCAGCGTGACTGTATTTGGAGATGGGGCTTTGGAAGGCAATTGGGATTAGATAAGATTATGGTCGAAGAGAGGGGGGTTTCATGATGCAATTGGTGGGCTTTACAAGAAGTGGAAGATAATTCTCTCCCTGCCTTATAAGGATACAGAGAGAAGGCAGCCTTCTGCAAGCCAGGAAGAGATCACTCACTACGAACTAAATAGGTCAGCACCTTGATCTCAGACTTCCCAGCCTCTGGAACTATAAGAAATAAATGTCTGTTGTTTAAATCACCCAGACTATGGTATTTTGTTATAGCAGCTAAGCCAACTAATCCACTCCCTCAGCAGATTCATGTGAAGTACTTAGAACAGTGCCTCACACACAGTAAGCTCTCAGCAAATGTCAGCTCCTATTAACATTTATCAGTTGATTGTATTAAAGGGAAATCTGTAACTTACACTCTACTACCATTGAAAATTTCATTAAAAAGACTATCTTACTTTGATAACTATTAAACATTTTAATGCCATTCCAGATTTCCTAAAATTTAACGGATGTGGCATTTGGCTGTGACACATCTATGCTCATAACAGTTTGAGGAAACATTATGTTCCTTCATATTAATTGACAAAAATGATACCAAGATGCAGAATAGCAAGAAGTCACCCCAGCTGCCCTTCAGTGAACCAATTTATTTGGAAATGCATTTTGTCCTCAAGCAATATTGCACTGATATTCATATATGGATGTAAGGTCACACTACCATGAGCAGGGCTGGAAAATGCAAATCACTCTTTCTACTATTGAATTTTTGAAATATAACAAAGCTAAAGCACAACAAACAAGGAGGCTCTCCTGCCTGTCCAAAAGTGAGGGTTTGGAAAAATTGCTGATGTTATTGAGGACTGGAAATGAAGACAGTGGTAGATGCTGGAGGCAGGAGGAGATAAGTGCATCCATGAAACAAGTCAGGATCCACTAAGAACAGTGCATAATGCATGTTTATCAGTGTCAGTTAAAATAAATGAAACCATGAAGCAGAAATCAAAAAACAAGACTCAAATCAGTGGTGTATCAAGCTCAGGGCAGTGGAAGTATGCTGCCCACGTACAGGCAGTAAGGGGATATAATGTCTATAAAGAATTTGGAGGTCTTAATTTTTCCAATTTTTTTTTTTTTTTTTTGCTTCTTTTTCCCCCTTCCCTGCTTTACCTGACTTTTTTTATTTTTTTTAATTTAAAAATTCTTTTTTGTTGTTGTTGGTCTACAATTTGGAGGTTATATGCTTTATTTCTTCTCTTAGTGGCTGTACTTACATTTTAACTTGTTTAATAAATCCAGTATCGCCAATCTCCTCTTGCACAATACAAGAACTTTTTTTTTTTTTTAAAGATGGGGTCTCACTAAGTTGCCAGGCTAGAGGACAGCAGATATTCACAGAAGTGATCATAACTCATTGCAGCCTGGAACTCCTGGGCTCAAGCAATCCTTCCACCTCAGTCTCCCCAGTGGCTGGGACTATGGGTGCACACCACTGTGCCTGCCTATAGAGAATTTTAAAACATGAAAAGCTGACTAAAACCCAGTCTGCTTTTAATTACCATCATGCACTGGCAATAGAAAACAATGTCTGTGATAAAATATTCCTCCCCCAAAAAACCTTTTGTTGGTCTAGGTTCTAAACAATTGCTGCAATCACTGTCAAGTTTTAATCATATACATCTAAGCTTCAAATGAGCATGTTTTAATCTTTTATCTCCAATAAACATTTATTCTACAGATAAGTTAGTTTGCAGAATGCCCACTGATACATCTGTGGAAGTGGATTCAGCTACATGGATTCATTTGAATCCAGTTTTAGACCTCTATTCATGTAACCCATCATGCTACATAGTCCTGCACTTAGCAGCATACTCACTTTTTTTTCAAGACAGAGTCTTGTTCTGTCGCCCAGGCTGGAGTGTAGTGGTGCAATATTGTCTCACTGCAATCTCCACCTCCCAGGTTCGAGCAATTCCTCAGCCCCTAGAGTACCTGGGGTTACAGGTGCACACCATCACTCCCAGCTAACTTTTGAATTTTTAGTAGAGATGGGGTTTCACCATGTTGGCCAGGCTGGTCTCAAACTCCTGACCTTGTAAACGGCATATACAAATAAACAGTGATAGCTCAGTATTGTGATAGGAAGAAATAAAATTTCAGTTACTTCATTCCTGCCATTTATGTGACCATTTGACATTTTTATTTGCATTTAAAACAGTGAAATACTGCAAAATGTAAGGTGCAGTATTTTTGCTTGGGAAGTGCAAATTTTATTTTGCACAGGAAATATTTTACTGAATATGAATATCTTTACAATTGAAATTTATTATTGTTTTAATTAAATTAAAACTAAAACTAAAGTGTCAAAACAATAATGATTAGTACTGATATTAAATGACTATTTGCAAAAATAGTAATGTTATATGAAGAGGGAGTGCTAAAGAATGATCCATTCCAGGTTATATATTCTACGTATACCACTGTCTTTGATACCCTTCTATTCTGAGATTAATCAGTGATAGTTAAAAAAAAAATTGAAGACCTTGATAAGTATCAGAACTAGTAGCTCTGACTGATGCTGTGTTCTATATGTGAAACGCAAGAACTGACAAACCTCTGTTATTCTGTGATATCACATGCTTAAACCAAAGTTTTTAAAAGGGCAGGACAACCCAAATCAAATAGATAATTATCTTTCACAAAAGAAATATGAAACAAGACCCAAACTGCTAACTGTTGGCATTAATGTTATTGAATCATGGTTCATATAATATGGATATTTATAACCATTCTGCTAGTTACTATGGGATACTATTTATCTTATTTTCATATTAGATTTTAAATTTTTCAGGTAAGAAATCGTAGACCTAAGATTTATAATCCGAATTGAAAGGACACTTGATTATTAGGTAATGAGAAGTTGGTGAAGATACTTAAGCAGGGAAATAGTATATTCTGAGATTTAACAACTTGTGTGAATTGATGTGAAGAAGGCTAAGATTTTCTGAAATTATTTGGTTGGCTGCATCATAACAGATAATAATTTGGTAATTTCTTAGAAAATTAAACCATGCTTTCTCAGCATATTTGCAGTTAATTTTTTTTTGTATTTTAAAACTAAGTGAATCATTCCTTTAACCAACAAACATTAATAAATCTTTGCTCTGTGCCTGGCAGTGTGCTTGTCACTGTTGGGTGGGCTTCAGAGATGTATAGGATCAGAGTCTCTGCCATTCACAGGAATGACAAGCACAAACAAATAATTATGAAAACATGACCAGTGAGATCACAGAGATATGTACACAAAAAGGCTACAGGGGTAAAAAGGAGCAGTTCAAAGTAAGCTCCCAACCTCCTTACCTTGAAATCAAGAGAGTTCTGGCACGCATGTCAGAATTAAATATGTAACCAGTGAACATTGATTTAGCATCCACTTTTTCTTCACATCCAAGCAGTCTGATCATTTTGACTAGTTTCGCCTTCACACAACTAATTTAATTAATTTCATTACAAAATCCTGAGATCAGAATGGTTTAGATAAACAACAAGGGGTAGTGCAAATAGTAGATTAAAGTGGAGTCAGCTATGGGATGGTGGAAAAAAAGGAGGGGCAACAATGCTTGTGTTTTGGAGAAGAGCACAGAGAGCAATGTCATCCACAAAGTATGGAGCAGGGAGAATAAGCAGATACGGATGAGACTCTCAGACATTTCTCCTTAGACACATTATGTATGAAATGCCTGTGGGACAACTATCTGCAAGTGTCCAATTAAAGCTAGAAAAGCAGGTGTGGAGTCATAATTTATGAGAGGTGTGGCTTGCGGATATCTATCCCGAAGTCATCAACTGAGAGATGAAGATTAAAACTGTAGAACTAGATGAGATATATAAGTGGAAAAGACTGAGAATAGGGCTGGGTGCAGTGGCTCACACCTGTAATCCCAGTACTTTGGGAGGCCAAGGAAGGCAGATCACTTGAGCCCAGGAGTTCAAGACCAGCCTGGAAAACATGACGAGACATCATCTCTCCAAAAAAAAATACAAAAATTAGCTGGGTGTGGTGGCATGCATCTGTAGTCCTAGCTACTTGGGAGGCTGAGGTGAGAGGATCACTTGAGCCCAGTAGGTGGAGGCTACAGTAAGCCATGATGGTGCCATTGCACTCCAGCGTGGGCAACAGAGGACGACTCTGTCTCAGCAAAAAAAGAAGAAAAGAAAAGGAAGAGAAAGAAAGACTGAGAATAGAACTCAATTACATATCATTTTGTATTATTTCTTAAAAATGTACCCCATTGTAAAAAGTCTAAAACTTTCTAAACTATAGATTCCTATCTTTTACTTCTTTTGTCCAGAGTAGTGGTTAAGAGCATGGGCTCTGGAGACAGTTCTAACTCTGCCGTGTTTTTCGGAGAATTACGTGAGATGATGCATAGAAAATGCTTAGTACAATGTCTAGCACAAGGAAAGCCCTCAGTAAATGCTAGCTACTATGCTGATGACGATGAATCCTCCACAAAGTTTACTACAGTTCTGACCATATGGCAGAAACTTAATAAATACTGGCTTTATTGTTCTATATGTTTTCATGTCTCAACGGATGGCCCATATAAAGAGTATTTTATTGATATAAGTAAAAAATAATCCACTGTGTAATATAGATGCAGCACTTTCTCTGATTATATGTACACAGAATTGCCACTATATAAAAGAACTTGATGGAGAAATTACTTCACTGAAAGAAAACTATACTCTTGTACTCTTCCCCCATTAAGAAAACTGCTGCCTCAGATACTTTTCCTACCTTATTTTTATTTTATTTTACATATATTTTAGACACAGGGTCTTACTCTGTTGTCCAGGCTGAGTAAACTCCTGGGCTCAAGCAATCCCTCCACTAAGGTGGAGGCTAAGGCCTCCCTAGGGGACTATAGGCAGAAACCACTGCATCTGGCTTCTTTTCCTACTTAAACTTTCTAAACATCCAGGAACAAAACCAAAGTGAAACTCTTAATTTCCTAACTGTCCACCGCAATGAAAGATGAAAATGTTTAGGCAGAATTAACAATGTGTCTTCAAAGCTCCTGTAGTTTATGGCTCGATTGCCCCACTTATTCAATTGTATTACAGTTCGCAGTATATCAATCTGTTCCTTCTCACAGATTTGTAGGATTCTTGAAATCAAAGAATGTGTCCTCAGGATCCAACCCAGCATTTAAGATGCAGTAAGTATAGTACCAGTAAGTGTTCCTAAGTGACTGAACAAACAAACGAGAGCGCTGAGAAGCATGTAGGCGGGGAAACAGAGCCTTTGGATTATACAAAATGAGGAGCGTGGGCCACGTGATCTCTGAGGTCCTTTCTGGTTCAGTAAGTGATTAGCCTAGGGCTGATGTGTATTATCTTAATGCATTACATTCGTTTCCTCTATCATTAGTGATAAAGTCCATCAGTTGAGTAGAAAAAAATGATACAGAAGACAGGCTTTGTTTTAGTAGTTTTAATATTCATAAAGTGGCCGGGCGCAGTGGCTCATGCCTGTAATCCCAGTACATTGGGAGGCAGAGGCGGGCAGATCACCTGAGGTCAGGAGTTCGAGACCAGCCTGGATAACATGGTGAAATCCCCTCTTTACTAAATATACAAAAATTAGCTGGGCATGGTGGCAGGCGCCTATAATCCCAGGTAACTTGGGAAGCCGAGGCAGGAGAATCGCTGGAATCTGCAAGGTGGAGGTTGCAGCACGCCGAGATCGCACCACTGCACTCCAGCCTGGGTAGCAGAGCCAGACTCTGTCTCAAAAACAAACAAAAATTCATAAAGTATTGTGACTTTTGTGGAAAATAATTTTGCCCAATTTTTGTATTATGTTAAAATTCCCTTAAAATAAAAGTTACCATCTTAATCATTTTCAAGTGCACAATTCACTGGTATTAAACACGTCCATGATGTTGTATGACCATCACCATCATCCATCTCTGTAACTCTTTTCATCTTGCAAAACAGAAACTCTGTATCCATTAAACAATAACTCCCCATTTCCCTCCCCCCACCCCCTCCTCTGGCAATTGCCATTTCCCAAACTCCTTCCAGCCTCTGGCAATCATAGAGACTTTCTGTCTCTCTGATTTTGACCACTCTAAGTACCTCATAAGTGGAATCACACAGTATTTGTCTTTTTGTGACTGGCTTATATCACTTAGCATAATATCTTCAAGGTTCATTATGGAAAAGTAATTTTAAAAATAAAAAATTCGGGCCAGGCGCAGTGGCTCAAGCCTGTAATCCCAGCACTTTGGGAGGCTGAGGAGGGCAGATCACAAGGTCAGGAGATCGAGACCATCCTGGCTAACATGGTGAAACCCCGTCTCTACTAAAAATACAAAAACATTAGCTGGGCATGGTGGCAGGCGCCTGTAGTTCCAGCTACTCAGGAAGCTAAGGCAGGAGAATGGCGTGAACCCAGGAGGTGGAGCTTGCAGTGAGCAGAGATCACGCCACAGCACTCCAGCCTGGGCGACAGAGCGAGACTCTGTCTCAAAAAAAAAAAAAAAAAGAAAATTTAAATTAAAAATTTGGTCAGTTATGGTGGCTCACGTCTGTAATCCCAGCACTTTGGGAGGCAGAGGTGGGCGGATCACCTGAGGTCAAGAGTTCGAGACCAGCCTGGCCAACATGGCAAAACCCTGTCTCTACTAAAAATACAAAAATTAGTCAGGTGTGGTGCCGTGCACCTGTAATCCCAGCTACTGGGTAGGCTGAGGTAGGAGAATTGCTTGAACCCAGGAGGCGGAGGCTGCACTGAGCCAAGATCGCACCACTGCACTCCAGCCTGAGAGACAGAGTAAGACTCCATCTAAAAAATAAATAAGTAAATGAAAAAATAAAAAATTCTGTCACTTGGAAAAAAACAAAAAGAAGATGCACTATGTCACTTACATTTAAAATGCGTAAGTTTACTTACAATAAGGAGGCTTACAAAAGAAAGATAGGGCACAGATTTGACAAACTTGATGAGGGTTGAAATTGATGCACCAGGGCCTGTGAACATCCAGCCCTTTTAAGAAATCTACTATAATTAAGAAATCTATAATGTTCTATATAATCACTACGGTGCAGTACAGAGTTAAAGGAGAAGGATGTAGCATTGAATTGCATCTCCATTACTTACTCTGACCTTGTAAAATGAACAGAATAATATCTACCCCAAAGAAATGAAGACACTCATGCCTACAGTGATTGTGTAAAGAGTCTATCCTGTTGTGTCTAGGCTCTAGATAAAATTCTTCCGTTTAGTTTTTTTCCTCAGGAAAGTTCCCTTTCCCTTATGCCATTAGGAGACCAGAACATCAGTGCTACCCTTTCTGAGTCAGAGCAGGAGTCACGTCACTCACAAAACTGGATTAAATAAATAGACATATCCACATGAGAAAAAAGACTTACAATCTCTTACAGCCTCAGCCTGGTGCAATTTATTACCACCTTCTGCACTACACAGAGAAGATGACTAGACTTGTTAGTTAAAGCAATTATTTAAGAGTACAGGCAGAGAAAAACAAGGAGCTGCAAACACCTAACACTAACTGGCAAGAAGACAGATGAGCTGATCTTTTTGATCCTGAAAATGGGTCACCGTATCCTCAGCAGTAACCTCAGAATTCTAATGACTGCAAAATCCAGTTTATAAACCAGATAATGCTGACCAGACTAACAGAGCAGTAGGGATGAAAACAATTAACACTGGTCGTTCTAGTTACATTGATGACAAAGGGCTGAAATAATTTTGTTTCTAGTAAGAATGGAAGTTTCTAAAATAGCATTCTCCTGGGTTTTCACTTCCTCATTCTTAAAATTACGAACTAGGGTAGTAAATAACAGCAATGGGCTGGGAAGTTGATGACCCAAGGTGGGTTTCTGGCATATGCTTCATTACTGTAACCTCTTTGAATCTCCATTTCCTCCATATGATTAGGTGACATTGAACCACATGGTCTCTGAAAGATCTTCCAACACTAAAACTCTGAGTCTAGGAGAATTTTGATTTTTAAATAAATTTCATTTTATTAGCAATGCCAATCTCATATTTCTATTAATATAATAGCTTTGCTTTTAGGAGCATCTACATCATTACATTTTTCTAATAAGACAAGGGCAGCAATTATTTCCATTTACAAAGAAGGAAACTGAAACCCAGAGGTAAAGATTTGTCCAAAAGCCACTTTGATATTCTGGGATTTAGAAAATGCAGTCATTTTTAAAAGAGGCAAAATTAATGGGCCCATAGTGAAATAAAGGTACTCTTAAAATTGTATAGTTCTACAACAATTTGGTTGTGAGGTAACTTAGGGTTATGATACGGATTTGAAAGCTTCAACACAAATGTGAACAATTCCCAGTCCGTTTATAGGGGCAGACAAAAAAGGAAGAATCTCTGATCCTTTGACTCTCAGTTCGAATGTCACTGCTCACCCCAGTTCCCACTCCCACTGGAATTACCAGAAGTCAATTCCAACGACCTCTGACAACACTTTATTGATATCTTTTATAGCATATACAGCTTTCTTCCTTATTATATTTATATACATTTTACCTCCTCTATTATACATTTCCTACATATCCCCCAAATTGCCTGGAATAATAAATACTGATGAAATCGATGATTCTCCAGAACAATGGCTTTCAGATTTTTTACTATAATGCACAGGGAAGAAATATTTTATATTGTGACACAGTAAACTACTGTGTCATATATATACTACATATATAAATATAAATATGTAAATGCAACAAGTGTTGCACAAAATACTTGTCCTAACCAAATGAGATGCACTCTGATATACTCTAGTCTTTTCTATTTTACTTTATTTCATTCTTTTAATAATGATAGCAACTGACTATATTGATTATGCACCTTTAATGAGTCCTGCCCTACAGTTTGAAATAGTGCCCCAGGAAAGTTATTTTAAAAGAAAAAAAAGGAAGAATAGGTCTGTTTTCTGAAATGTATTTTATAGATAATCTGTCCAAAGTCACTCACAATCTACTTTGTCCATGTCTTCCTAGAGATGTTGAAAAGCTAAATATTTATTTTCACAGACTCCCCCACAGCTGCACACAGCCATGACCTATTTCTGGCCAATGAAATGTAAGCAGAAGTCATTGGAGTGTCTTCCAGTAAAGTTTTTCTTAAAGGGGCCAGATTCTTCTGGCATGCCCTTCAACCCCTGTGCCTTTCTTTCCCTTCTTCTTGCATGAAAAGTGGAGGTGATGCCATTCTTCCTTGCAGACCCACTTCTTATGCTTGCCAATAGGTGCCTATATTACAACAGGTACGTATATGGCACCTATTGACAAGCATAAGAACCAGGCCTACAAGGAGCAATGAAGGAACAGAAAGAACCTAAATCCATGGCAACATCATTGAGCCGCCAGATCAGCCATGGGTTGCCTACCCCAGACACTTTACATGTGAGACAAATAAAGTCCTTACTTGTTCAAGTCACCGTTAAATTTTTGGTTACTTATGATGAACATACTTCAAATTAATTCTATATATAATTAATATGTTTAAGTCAATTATCCTTCACAGGAAGTAAATTTTTTAAAAAGGAAGAGTGCCTTTTCTGAGATAAACTGTAGGGCCTCAAATGCTTTTATTTATACAAGAAAGCTTCGGAGATCTCCAGTTTAAAAAAATGCTTTTAGTGATCAATCCAGGGAAAAGAATTCTTTTTGTGCAAATTTTAATCATGTATTCATTTAATTTCATCCCTGGGCATAGTGCTAGTCACTGATGACACCACTAAATATAGAACCCAACTCCTATCTCTAAGTGGTTTGACAGTCTGGTGGAAGAAGCAAAAACATATCAGATTTGTCCAATACAATGAGATAAATGTTATGATAAAGTGCTATGCAGCCACCGAGATGACATAGAGTGTCACAGGCAACAAAAACTAGCAGATTTTGCTCAGTCGTCTTAGCTCCTCATTTCCAACTCTAAAAATACATTTAAAATATTATTTTTCAAGTGGAACAATGTGGAGAAATATCTTTCCATGGCCTCCAATGGAATCCTTTTATAATTGCTAAAAATGTCCTATAGAAAAGAAGTTCATTTTTTTCAATTAAATTTCCAAACAGCTTTTTGCAAACTAGGAAAAAGACTTACTGCCTATCATTAGACATCGCATTTATTTTGCGTTTGTCAGTTAAACTGGTGCAATTGTGGGTGTTAACTGACTTCTATTTTAGCACTTTGAAAGGATCCACAAACAAATATAACTGATATTTTTAGTCAGCAACACACAATAGAACAATAAACAGTAGACTACAACAATAAGACAGTAACTGTGTCAAATTTTTAAAAGATAAAGACAGAAATTCAAAGGAACACAAACTAGAAACAAGAATTTTTATTTACACAGGACTAAAGTAATTGAATCAAGCTATTAGAGCAAAGTCCATATTAAGATCACACTGACCTCAATACAGTGGTTTAACATTACAACCAGACTTTTGGAACAGATAGACAGATAGACCTACTTAAGTCTATGTGGGAATTTTTTTTTTTTTTTTTTTTTTTTAGTCTTAAAACGCCTTCAGTTACAGTGGTTATATTTTCAAACCAAAAATGAATGGAGTCTAATTGTTGAAATTGAAACTAACCTAAAATCCAATAATGTGATGGAGTAGGACCCCTTAGTGGCCCATGGGCTCCTTCAAGCACAGAAATAAAGGAAAACATTGAATTCCCGGAAGAGAAATGCCAGGCACCTAGCTAGCCTTGAAAAGTAAATGGGCAACCTGATAAGCAAAAAGGTAACAGTAACTTAAAACAATAGCCAAGGAGAGTCAGGGGATGTTTTCTACCCCATAGAAACTAAATATGTCCTTAAGTTAATTTTCAGAAACCCAGGTGTGCTGGGTAGTGAACCTCAGATAGGAGGAGCTGAGGGATGAACTGAATGCTGTTCTTTGTTCTAAATTCCTTCCTGAGGGGCCTGGAAGAGGTCCCACCACCAGCCAGAGCTAGCATTCTCTTCTGCCGATCCCAAATCTTTAGACAAAGCCTCCTCAATCAACTGCAAATCCAAAAATCTTTGAATCCATCTATGATCCAGGGGCTTCCACCTCTCTTCCACTGCTTAGAGATGTCCCACCTTTCTGGGTCAAAACAACCTGATTTACGACTTTGCCTGTAACTGCTGCCTCCCCACCTTTAAAAATCCTTACCTGAAAACCATCTGGGAGTTGGGGTCTTAAGCATGAGCTGCCCGATTCTCCTCACTTGGTGCCCTGCTATAAATGCCTCACTTTCTCTCATTGCTATCCAGATGTCAGCGTTCGGCCTTGTTGCACAGAGAAAGCAGAATTCAGTTTGATTCAACAAATAATAACCCAATACCAACAACCACCATGCCTGACTCCCACCTAGCAAGAAAAAACAGGTGAGAAAGAGTAAAGAACTGAATCAAAGATTTCAAGCACTATTGTTTAGGTGCAATTTCTACTTCAGCTCATGAGTGCCTCATCTCAAAGAAAAAAGGTTTTTGAAAAGGTCTGATAACCAGGACAGTTGGCAAACTGTAATGTATGCACGGTTGTGCTTCCTCTACTATACATCCTTCTGTCACTTTTACACCCTTTTTCTCGCCTCTTAGAGTTACTACATAAGAACCAAAAATAATTCATATCTTGGGTCAATTTAATATTTCAAACTTTTCAGGCTGGGTGCGTTGGCTCACGCCTGTAATCCCAGCACTTTGGAAGGCTGAGGCGGGCAGATCACTTGGAGGTCAGTTCGAGACCCGCCTGGCCAACATGGCGAAACCCTGTCTCTAACAAAAATACAAAAAAAAAGGAGCTGGGCTACTCAGGAGGCTGAGACAGGAGAATCACTTGAACCCAGGGGGCAGAGGCTGCAGTGAGCCCAGACTGTACCACTGCACTCCAGTCTGGGTGACAGAACAAGACTTTGTCTCAAATATATATAAATATATATATATAATATATATATATTATATATATATAATATATATTTTAACTTTTCAAATGACTTACATTTGGGGGGTTCATTTTTACTTTTATTTACTTACTTTACTTTTTATATGTATGTTTCCTTAATACCAAAGGCATATAAACACACAGTTTAAAGAATCAAGTAGTTCTATATGGCTCATTACACAAAACAGCTGTGCCCTCCTCATCCCCATTTTTCCTGCTTCCCAGAGGCAACCACATTCACATCTTTTAGTCATTTCTTTCAACACTGACCTCCATATCTTCGAACGCAATGTTGTACTGCAACTCTCGATTTTTGAATAATAAACGTTTATTAACTTTTTACTGTGGAACCTACCCCCACCCCATCCACATCCACACCTCCTGCCCTCCCGCTAGTTGTTCCATCATTTTGTACAGTTCTAAATTCAGTGTTTACATCATTACTACATAAATGCTGCTTACCACTGAGCCATGGGGTATACTATTTTCCTTTTTCTTTTTAAATTTTTCTTTTAATCCCCTACTCTGAGAAGCATCTTTTCCTTTTCTTGAACAACTCATCTTTCCACCCAAAGTGCACCGAGTGACTGTTTCAGTTTTGTTTTTTATGCATGCAACACCGATTATCTTCAACATTCTCCACAATTGTTTAAATCTTCTACTGAATTAGGCTGGACGCAGTGGCTCACGCCTGTAATCCCAGCACTTGGGGAGGCCAAGGCAGGTGGATCACTTGAGGTCAGGAGTTTAAGACCAGCCTGGCCAACATGGTGAAACCCCGTCTCTACTAAAAATACAAAAATTAGCAAGGTGTGGTGGTGGGTGCCTGTAATCCCAGCTGCTCGGGAGGCTGAGGCACAAGAATCATTTGAACGTGGAAGACAGAGGTGCCAGTGAGCCAAGATTGCACTACTGTACTCCAGCCTGGGCTACAGAATGAGACCCTGTAAAAAAAAAAAAAAAAAAAAAAAAATCTTGTACTGAGTTAAATCAATAATTCTGTCAATTTCATCTTCTTGGTGACATGGCCCTTGAAGACTCCTAATATGCTCAAATTTGGACTATCCTGCTCTAGTCTAAGCCTACTGCAAAGCTATCATCTTGAGATTCTCCTTCACCATCATTCTGGGGATGCCCTTCACCTCACTTTTATGGTAAATGCACTATTTCCTGGTTTCCATGTTTTCCTCTTCCTTTTATACATCCCTATTTTGATGAGGCATATCTTCCAGTAAGTTCCTAGGAAGTGAAATTTTTGAGGCCCTGAATATGTGAAAACATATTTCTTCCACTCTCACACACATTTGCCTAAAGACAGAACTTTTGGTTGAAAATACTTCTCTCAGAATTTTGAAGGCACTGCTCCATTTTCTTATTATATTTTTCTACTGCCTTCTTATATCTATGTGTTTCAACAGGGTTGTCAAGAAGTTTGATGCCTTGGATTCCTAACGTTCGGTATGTAACTTGATTTGCCCCCTTTTTTTCTGAAAGCTTTAAGAATCTTATCTTCATCACAAAGATTTTGCAATGTCACACCAGGAAGCTTTAGGATGGACAGATCCTTCTGCATCTATTATGCTGAGGGTTCAATGGGCCTTTCAATATAAAATGCATGTCCTTGTAGTTTTCTGAAATTTTCTTGAATTATTTCTTTGATGACTTACTCTCCCCCGTTTGTTCCTCTTTGTGGATTTTCCATTATTTGAATGTTAGGCCTCGTGGACTGACACTCTAATTTTCTTAAATTTTCCCTTTTACTTTCTATCTCGTGTCTTTTTTTTCTGTACTTGGTAAGAGGTTTACTCACTGTATCTTCCAAACTATTGATTACTTTTTTTTCATTTACCTATGGAATTTTAATGTTTTTATATTTAATTTTTAAATAATTTTAAATTTACAAAAAGTTTGCAGAAATTTTACAGAGTTCATGTATTCCTTCACTCAGCCTTCCCTAATGTTAACCTACATAACCATAATACAATTATCAAAACCAACAAATTAACATTGTTACAATACTATTAGCTATGAACTATAGACCTATTCAGATTTCATCAGTTTTTCCCCTGTAACTCTTTTCTGCTCAAGAATCCAAGCCAGTATCCCATATTGCTTTTAGCTGCTATGGCATCTCCTCCAACCTGTGACAGTGTGGGTGAAGGATTACCTACGTGCCAAGGCAAGAGGCTGAAGGCACAAATTGTTTCAGTATAATAAAGAAAATAGTTATAATAAAAACAGTCATAATACAAATTAGATACAGAGATGATCATGGACAATCATCAATCATTATTATAAACATTACTAATCATTAGCTTTTAATATTACTCTTTGTTGCATTACTAATAGAACCTAGGAATAACCAGTGGGTATAGGGTCAGGTGCTGAAGGGACATTGTGAGAAGTGACCTAGAAGGCAAGAGGTGAGCCCTCTGTCCCACCTGCATAAGGGCCGCTTGAGGGCTCCTTGGTCAAGCAGTAATGCCAGTGTGTGGGAAGGCACCCATTACTTAGCAGACCACGAAAGGGAGCCTCCTTTCCTTGGAGGAGTCAGGGAACACTCTGCTCCACCAGCTTCTTGCGGAAGGCTGGATATTGTCCAGGTCTGCCCGCAGTCATCCAGAGGCCTAAACCCCTCCCTGTGGTGCTGTGCTTCAATGATCACACTCCTTGTCCACTTTCATGTTCCTCCCGTACTCCTGGTTCCTCTTTGAAGTTCGTAGTAGAGAGCGGTAGAAGAAATAGTAAAGTCTTAAAGTCTTTGATCTTTTTTATCAGTGCGTAG
The DNA here is from genome assembly GCF_002776525.5 of Piliocolobus tephrosceles. Taxonomy (NCBI): domain Eukaryota; kingdom Metazoa; phylum Chordata; class Mammalia; order Primates; family Cercopithecidae; genus Piliocolobus; species Piliocolobus tephrosceles. The sequence continues at coordinate 132,242,554 of NC_045436.1, forward strand.
AAGAAAACGCTGACATACGCTGATTTCCCTCTCTGCTTCGGTTACCTAAAAGGGAAGGGCCCCCTGTCCCATGATCACGTGACTTGCTTGACCTTATCAATCACTTGCACGACTCACTGCCCCCTTGTCTTGTATGCAATAAATATCAGTGTGCCCAGCCATTCGCGGCCCCTACTGGTCTCCGCACCTTGGTGGTAGTGGTCCCCCGGGTCCAGCTGTTTTCTCTTTATCTCTTTGTCTTGTGTCTTTATTTCTTACACTCTCTTGTCTCCGCACACAGGAGAACACCCGCTAAGCCCCGCAGGGCTGGTCCCTACATGACAGGTCCTCCTTATCTTTATGACCTTGACACTTCGGATGAGTACCAGTCAATCATTGTATTTTATATTCTCCCAATTTGAATTTGTCTGGTGTTTTCTCATGCACAGACTGAGGTTTGTGCATTTTGGGGAAAATACCAGAGAAGTGATGTTTGTTGTGTCCTTCACAGTGTATCATATCAGGGGTATTAATAATACAGGATTACACCGGTGGTAGTGTTAATCTTAATAATTTGTTTAAAGTGGTGTCTGCTATGTATCTCAACTATAAAAATAATATTTTCCGTATTTTCTCCCTTTGTAATTGAAAAGAGGCAGCAGGCAGGCAGGCAACTAACTAGCTACTCTGACCAAAAGTAACTGCTCTGGATTAACCAGTTACTGGTTTTCACGTATCCATCCAAAACAACATTTCAAAAACAGTTCTTTTCTCTCTGAAAGCTGCAAAAATGAGTAGTTCTCCAGGGCAACAGGATGCCCCACAGGCTTAGATCTAACATAGTCTGGGATCTGAGTACACAGTGTTGATGTGCACAGCTCCTTATGTTAAAGAGGAAATGAAAACGTTGTAAGCAACTAGCAATGGCCTAATGTGTGAATCCCAACTTGGACAGAAATGCAGGTATATTTCTGTAGATTAAGGGATTGATACATGAATGTGTCAGCTCCACAACCTGTAGCATTTTCTCCATCTGAATCAGCACATTCCATCTTGTGCCCCAGCAGTAAATGCCCATCTCAGCCAGGACAACCAAGTGCATTCTCCTTCTCTAAGGTAAAACGAAGATCTGGGTTGGATGATCTGAAGAAGCTCTACCTTGGAAACTTGAGAAGAAGGACAGCTCATTGCCACTCTATGGGGTAGCCCTGAAAAGACCAAAGGGACTGCCAGTGCTGGCTGGCCCTGGAAAGTCCAAAGGCCAAAGAAATGACAAGATAGAAAACTAAAAAGAAGTAAAGAAGAGATCAAGAGTGTCAGGTTAGAAACAAGAGAAAAAAAGGATTAATAGTAGCTAAAATTTACATACTAACATACATATGTGGCAGATACTGTTCTAAGTGCATTATAAACTTAGTATCCCTTTAAAGTAGGTACTATCACTGCCCCCATTACACAGAAGGGGAACATGAAGGCACTAAGATTGCAGATAACCTGTTCAAGGTCACATAGAAAATGGCCAATCCAGGCTTGTAGCCAGTGGCTCACACCTGTAATCCCAAATCTTTGGGAGGCAGAGGCAGGAGGATCATTTGAGGCCAGGAGTTAAAGAGCATCCTGGATAACACTGCAAGACTCCATCACTACAAAAAAAAAAAAAAACATTTTAAAATTAGCTGAATGTGGTGGTATATGCCCGTAGTAGTTCCAGCTACTCAGTAGGCTAAGCGGGGAGGATCGCCTGGGTCAAGGAGTTTGAGGCTGCAGTGAGCTATGACCACGTCACTGCACTCCAGCATGGGTGACCAAGCAAGATCCCATCTCTTACAAATAAATAAATAAATAAATACTATGTCCACTGCCTCTAATAGATGCTCATGTGCACAAGCTGGCAAGTTTCATCAATTATCCTTGGTGCCACCTAAGGCACTATTATCAGAAGTTGTAGAGCCTTAGCATGAAAACAGAGTTTGGCTTTCAATACGCCTTGTGCTTTCCTAGTAAATATATTTGTGCTTTTCCACCATGACAATTATCACAGCTCAATGGTGTTCATTAAATAGCCTCACGTTCTTGTACAACCCAAATGAGATCTGATTATTAAAGACCAAACTATTACAGAGGAACCAAGTAAAAAGAATAATGATTTCCCTCACAGTGTTCAGATAAGCCAGCCTGCTATTTGCTTTAGGGAACTATGTGACCTGCTCTGACTATAAAACAGCTTTCTTATGGCTGATGAGAAAATTTCCACATAGCTAACACTGAAAGGGATTGCAGATTGGAATAAATCAATCTTGCCAGCCTTGGAACTTTCCACATATACTATTTAGATTGACAGTGACAGAAGGCCAAGAGAAGTAAAAGTCTCCTTCAATAAGGATGAGTGCTTTTAAACACTAGCAGTCTCCAGCGTTCATTTTTATAACTCTTTAGAGTAGGATCGACCCTTGAGACTTGAACTCTGTGTCTGCTCTTACTATGCTCTTTCAGTTGTTTACGGATTGTAATTCAGAGTCTCCCTAGGGCCATTTCTGCTTCATGCAGGGGAAGTCTAAAGGAGAGGATTTAGCTTGAAGAAGTGTGGCCTGGGGACAAATCAGATTATACAGAGTTTTAAAAAGACAAGAAGTCTGGACTTGCAAGTACAGTCTGCCTCATCCGGGTCCCTGACTGGGAACCAAGGAAGGACACTGCCTAGCAAAATGCTTTATGCACCCTTTCACCTGGGCCTGGAATTCCTTCAACAGGAGACTAAGCTACAGCAATAGTAACTCCGATACACACCCAGCCACTTTGCAGAAAGCAGGTTTTAATGGAGACAGAGCTTGGGGATGGAAGAAGGTCACAAAAGGGATTACTTAGAGAAACTTTAAAAAAAAAAAAAAATCTATTTGTCAACTTTGCCAAAGGCCAGCTCCAACCCAAAGCTCAAAAAGAAGCAATTACATTTTACAGGAATGAACTGGCAAAACAGCAAGAGCAGGAAAAAAGTGTAATAAATACTCAACAAACATCATAGATATTCCAGTTAGAATAATATTCCAGCTAATCTGTGAACTCAAAAAATTTTGATGGAAAACAAAGCTATTAAAAGTCAGAAAGGATGCTGTCTCCACCTGAAAAAGACAACTTAGGTTTGCTACATTGAAAGGCATCAGATAATAATAACAACATAAATAATAATAGCCAACAGTTAACCTGAAGCATATACTATAGGAGACAACAAACTCTAAACCTATAAACTCACTTACGAAACCTTATTAACCCTCATACAACCATAAGATACATCCCTAAACTACAGGTTAGCGTATCCATATATATGTCTCATTCTGTCGCCCATGCTGGAGCACAGTGGCATGATCAGGGCTTACTGCAGCCTCAACGTCTTGGCCTTAAGCGATCCTTCCACTTCAACCTCCCAAGGAGCTGGGTCTACAAAGGTATGCTACCGTGCCTGGCTAAGTTTTGCTTTTTCTGTAGGGGCAGGGTTTCACCATGCTGCCCAGGCTGGTCTCAAACTCCTGGCCTCAAGTGATCCACCTGCCTTGACCTCCCACAGTGCTGGGATTACAAGCGTAAGCCACTTTGCCCTGCCAGCAAACATAATTTCATTAAAAATGAGAACAGATTTGAATTTATACTTTGCAGACTCATTGAATCTTTTTACTCAGAATTGGAAATAACTGGATGCTTTTAATTACTGTAAAGAGTCATTTGAAAGATCAACAATATTCTACCAGCACGTATCTTCTATTTTAATTTTATAGCAGAATAGTTTTACTTACTTGGGGGCAGGTAGTTTTACTTAATTAGTTTTAAAGCTTCTGTCCAGCATCCCTGTTTTCAGGGAAAGCACAGAGCTCATGGAGCACAACCCACTGGGAACCTGCAGTTCCCAAGGTGGTAAGCAAAGTGAAGACCTCGAAGTTCTGAACTCCTTGCCTAAGAAATAAATGTCAAAGCTAAACAGAAAATGTGACAACTCATTATCATCCATGTTAAAAACGCGTATTTGTTGCCTGTTGCTAAATGAACAATCCAGAGATAATTTGACTCTTTTTGGTTTTGTTTATTTTTGTTTTTTGTGTTTGTTTTTTGAGACAGGGTCTCTCTCTGTCGCCCAGGCTAAAGTGCAGTGGTACAATCATGGCTCACTGAAGCCTTGACCTCCTGGGCTCAATCCTCCCACCTCTACCCCCCAAATAGCTGGGACTACAGGCGCACACCATGTCCAGTGAATTTTTTTATTTTTTGTAGATGTGAGGTCTACCTATGTTGCTCAGGCTGCTCTCAAACTCCTGAGCCCAAGCGATTCTCCCACCTTGGCCTCCCAAAGCTCTGGGATCACAGGCATGAACTACTGCGCCCAGACAATTTATTTTTTTCGATAGTGAATTAAGAATAATAACAACGGCCAGGCACAGTGGCTCACGCCTATAATCTCAGCACTTTGGGAGGCCAAGGAGGGTGGATCACCTGAGGTCAGGAGTTCGAGATCATCCTGACGAACATGGTGAAACCCCATCTCTACAAAGTACAAAACATTATCCAGGCTTGGTGGCACATGCCTGTAATCCCAGATACTTGGAAGGCTGAGGCAGGAGAATCGCTTGAACTCAGGAGGCGGAGGTTGCAGTAAGCCAAGATTGTGCCATTGCACTCCAGCCTAAGCAACAGGAGCAAAACTCCGCCTCAAAAAAATAAATAACATCAACGAATTGTGGCTATTTTGTGTTTTAAGAATCATAGCTATGCACACAAAAAGGTAAAGATATCTCTTCTTTTCTCCCATTCTAGGTAACGCTGGAATTACAAAAGACACAGAGAATCTCACTGTGTGAACTCTGCCAATTCCCTTATCCTTTATGGAATAATGTAACAAAATGATTAGTCATAGAGAGAATGCATGTTTGTCTTGTGCAGGTAAAAGTAATCACTTGAGGGAGGGAATGAAAACTGTTCTTATTCTTAATGTTGTACCCTCATTTTGAATTATTCAAACCAGAATCTTAGAGGAAAAGACCCAGCTAAGATCTATTCAGAGGTTTTCCCCTCTAAGTTAATAACAACCTATGCTGCTTAGGCTGGTCTCAAACCACTGGGCTCAGAAGATCCTCCTGCATTGGCCTCCCAAAGTGCTGAGATTATAGGCATGAGCCACCGCACCCACCCCTCTTTTTTATTCGCTCCTCTCCTACCTATCCCTTTGCCATGTCTTTGAGCAATGAATATAAATCTTCAATAAGTCCATACAGTACTGTTCTCTTCCTGAAAAATACGTGTTCGTCTAGGCTGAGAAAGCACTGGGCAAGTCCACTTGGATAGAGACCCTTTCACCTCCAAGAAATTACATAAAATGGGCTTTTTTAAAAATTTATTTATTTATTTATTTATTTTTTGAGACGGAGTCTCCCTCTGTCGCCCAGGCTGGAGTGCAGTGACCGGATCTTGGCTCACTGCAAGCTCCGCCTCCCGGGTTTACGCCATTCTCCTGCCTCAGCCTCCCCAGTAGCTGGGACTACAGGCGCCCGCCACCTCGCCCGGCTAGTTTTTTTGTATTTTTTTAGTAGAGACGGGGTTTCACCGGGTTAGCCAGGATGGTCTCGATCTCCTGACCTCGTGATCCGCCCGTCTCGGCCTCCCAAAGTGCTGGGATTACAGGCTTGAGCCACCG